>NW_009716488.1:56304-62219 GCF_000703405.1 Apaloderma vittatum
TAACACACAAACTGCATCTGTACATATAGATACATTTCAATTTTTTGCTTTACTCAAGCATCCTAGATTTCATGTGCAAACATATGTTTCTGCATATGCAGTACTAGGGAGCTTACCCAGTACAACTTTGTGACTTCTTTTTCTTAACCTTGCACTCAGTTAAAGGTGTAACTTCAGTGTAAATTTCTTTACTAAACTGACCTATATTATAATACTTGAGAGAATTAGAGGATTTTTAATTATACACGTTAATCAAAAGATGTATGCATACAGTAATGCCTTTTAAGGCAAAAGAAACTTTACCCAGCAAGATGAAATTCTCTTGATCTTTTCGAAAGAGAATTTGGAAAGAGAATCTTTTAGGATATTTACTTTAGATTATGTGTTTCATTAACTGTCAGCTAAAGAATTTAGCTGACCTCTTTGGGTGCATCTGTAACAAACAGAAGGTAAAAAGTCTTAAGTTCCTGCATCTTCACCTTTTTGAATACAGCACCAAGCGTACAGGTCTTTAGTGATGCTGTTTAATAAATATTTCAAGTTTTCTGAAATCAGCTATTCTAGCTGATTCCACAGAGTGACTTTCATAGTTCTGAAAAGCAATCTATATTTCTCTCTCATGAGGAAGTGTGCCATAACACTTCAATATTCCGCGTCAATTAATCTTTCATTTCAACTGTTTGCGTAAGACATTTATAGTATCTCTCCTTTTTCACTCCAGGCTCAGACAAATTGACAGGGTCAAGCAAATAAAAAGAGAAAAAACATTAGCAAGACTTTAGTGACACTAATATTTAGTTTACGCATTACAGTCAGATTGAAATTACTGTAATAAGTCTTTTTAAACGTATAATCTAGCTGTACTAAAACAAACACTCTGAGTAAAAAGGAAGATATTGACAGATTCATGGTCAACACTAAGGTTATCAATTCTCTAATCAAATTGCAGCTACTGTGAACCCCATCAAATCACATAATTACCTTCCCAGGGTCAAGAGTCTTCAAAATCTATTTGTTACGAACACATTGTTGTGTCATAAGCACATATATTTGTTTCTGAATATTGTATTTATGCTAGGCTGTGTACAAGGGTGTTAAAGGGTCCTGATTTGAGATAAACAGACCAAATTCTGTATAGCGATTTTACTTTACCGTTCAGTCTAAGAGGCTGCACTTTCTCAAGTTAACAACATATTTTTGTGTCTCCTACTAGAAGTGATAACACCTGCAGTTTGTGGTTGCTGCCAGGGACTAATATGTAGAAAATCTCTTGCTTATACTTACTCCTGTGGTGACCAAGGTCAGTGCTGGATCTTATATACCGTATTGGAGATGCCAGGAAGTTAAAGGGTCACAAGGAAGTAAAAAGGTTGTACCTCTGGGAATGAATGGACAGGACAGGTGACCCAAGACCAACCAACAGAGTATTCCATTACATCATGTTCAGTATAAAGCTGAGGGATCACAGGGGTTAAGCTCTCTTGCTCTTCCACTTCCTCCATCCATTCCGCCTTTGATCCCGATCTTGAGTTTCTGAATCCAGCTGTTGCTAAACCTGGACCTTCCCTGGGGCCTCCTGCTCTGCAGCATCAATGGAGATTACTAACGGGTGGGACTCGGGTTTGATATCAGTCTTGTGTGTTCTGTATATTTTTCATTATGTCAATTATTTCCTTATTAATGCTATTATTGTTTTATTAAAGCTGTTTTAGTTTCCTTTTCCAGTCTGTAAGTCTCTCTACCTTACTCCCTTTCCCGTCCCCTTTGGGAGCATCTGTCAGTGTTTAGTGGCTGGCCCAGCCCTAACCCTTGACATATGGATATTTATTGTCTTAGAACAGTATGACTAGCAGGGCAGGATGTGAAAACAAGATGCATTTACCCATTTGTGCTAAAACTAAAAACAGATTCAATTCACCGAATTTCAGTAGATGACATATATATTAGTATTTTCTGACAAAATAATACAACATTAGTCTTCTAATAGAAATGATTTAATGGTCTCACTCCCTCTGAAAATGTGTAATATTAATTAGATATTGAGCAATAATATCATCGTGTTTGCCAGAAGACTATAAACAGGGCAAAAAGACTATAAACAGGGCAGAAAGCAAAGTAAAGCCCAGTGTCACCCAATTGCATAATACATTAACGAAAATGTGAAACTAAATACTAAGTTGCAAGGAGTGTGCATCTCTGCATGTTGACTTCTTTTTATGAATTGACTTTTGATTGACAAAAGAGCCCAGAAAAGGCTAGAAAGTTATTAATTTACTAAGGTTTATTTGGCTAAAGCGTTTAGTGTTACAGACTAGGTTTATAACAAGGATGTCGTCTGATCGTGTGAAACAGCTGATCTTCTCTGAACACCAGTGTATACTGAAGGCATAGTCAGGGAGCATGCTAGACCATCAGAGTCAGCCTCCCCGTGTACTTGTGCTAAATAATGTGGTGTTAATTTTATTATAACAATCTGAGCTCACTGGCTCTTTGAATTTCTTAGTCCATAACTGTGGGTGAATACTGTTGCATATAGATGGTATAGGAACACAAATAATTTGGAGAGTTGCTTCAGAATGTTTGAGGAAACTTCCTTGATGGTCTTCTTCAGCTGTGCTCTTGTATTATCATTGTAAGGTTTTTGTTTCTGCCCCAATTTAGCCTTCCTTAAAAAGGAAAGTCTCCATATTCTTAATGCCAGTTGAACTATTTAAGTAAGGAAGTCCAAATCCAGATGTGAAAACTTAGGGGAAAAAGAGTTGATAATCCCCAACAGAAAATAGGAATTATAGCTGTTTCCTTTCTGTGAGACACTTTCTCTTAGGTCCCAGTTTGGCAGAATACTTATCCCATGCATTATTTTAAACAAAGAAGTAGCTCTAATTGACTTCACTGGGACTGCTCCTGTGCTAAGGAATCATATGGGTTTAAATATCTTACTGGATCAGACTTTAAATTTTGGAATTTTCACTGACTGGATGGGGACTTACTATTGGGTCGTTGTTTTTACTACCGTGGCAATAAAATTTGAAACCACTCTGAACAGATGGAGATGGGGAGTTTCAGACTAAAAATGGAAATGTGTGAGATTCAGTTATTGTTCATGCATTTTCCTCACACTCACAGCTTGTGTCTAGTAAGCAGTTACACAGGCATTTTACTCTAGACATACTTTTAACTGGGTATAAGTGTTTATATGGAACATCCCAAGTCATCATCATTTAAAATCTATAACCTAAGAATAAAAAATTTTCTACTTGACAAAAAAAAAACAGAAAGGATCTGGAAGCTCTGGACATGTTTTGCGATGTGATATATTGTGAAGGTCAATAACTTTCTAGGCACAGATTTCCTTAGACACTTCTTCCAGTGGCAACAGGCCCTGGATTTCCTTTGTCTCTCTGTTACGGCTCAGACATAAAACATAATGAAGTATGAGCAAACTACTGAGGATCATCTGAGCATTTGTTACTAACTGTGAATATATTTAAACTTGAACTGTAATAGCTTAAATGTCTTTTCCTTGAGGCTCTTTTGACATGTTTGACATTGTGTTGAGTAAGCCACTGTTGTTCAGTTGAGGTAGAATAAATCCCAAAGCTGTAATAATGCAATCATGCTCAAGAGTGCTTTGCTTAAAATAGAAATTTAGTACTCTTCCTAATGAAAATCATGGGTTATGAGGTTCAAGCAGGATATAAAGGGACACCAGTGCTTCGTTTTTTATCAGAATATAATAGCTTAGATGAGACTGAAAACATGTCCCTGTGTCCAGCTGGAAAACACCTTCACAGGAATTTTAATGGCAAGGGTTCCTTTTGATTGTCTTCTTCAAAGAACCACCCCTGCATGGTAGAGTAAGTTCCTTAATGTAGCTGATATTAGGAGAAGACATCATCTGCTGACTTTGCTCTGAGCAGAGTGATTGGACTGCATGATCCCCAGAGGTCCTTCCAGCCTCAACCATTCCCTAAATCCATGAGTCAAAACTTGTATTTCAGTCACCTTGAAGATGGTGGTACAGGTCATCTTAAGACATTGATTTCTTCTTTTTAGAAGACTAAGTGTTGCCCTTACCTGACAGTAAGGACTAAAGGAACTGTTATGCACTGTGTTTTCTCTTAGCCCTTTTAGTTAGCGCAGTGTATGTTCACTGATGCACGGCAAGGAAGACACAGCCCCCTTAACTCTACCAGTAGCAAAATACAGGCAATATGCTAATGATCTCCATATGCAGGTATACATACAACCATCAAAAATAGTAACTGAAGAGTACATAATCCACCACATCCAGACTGAAAAACCAGATTTAATAGTTAGTCTTTATAAGCACTTGAAATAGCAGATGGGAAGTAAAACCCTATAAAATGGAAGTTTTATAGTAATGCAATATATATGTCTCTATTACACAGTTAATCATATCTGAATTTGTTTATTTGTTTCTAACATTCAGTTAGGATTTACTGATTGCAGTGCCCAGTAACTGCCTAGTTAAACTCATAACTGCAAACCTTAATTTGAAGTGGCACTGTAAGTTTCTCTTTCTAAGAGTTTCAAACAAAAGCCTGGCATAAAAACAACAAGAAAAAAAAAAGAGTACAATATATACAAGAGGTATATTGTTAAAAAGAAGGCAAACAACCAAAGCCACTGAAGCACATTTATTGAATGATATTTTTTAGTTGCATCGAGTAATTATTCTTAGCGAGACAACCACAAAACATTTCTTATTGTTTAAGCAGGAGTCACAACCCACAGGCTGTCTGTTCATTGAATTTGTTTCTGCATATATAGAAAAGAGAGAAATGGCACTGCAAAGAATGACTGGGTAATATACTGAAACAAACCATCATCACTACAATATCCCTTTCTAAGAGTTTCCTTTGCCAAAAGCTTTATGATATCTGAATAGTGAACAGTATTGAGGAAAAGAAGGAGACATAATGTTTCCACATAATGTTTTTTCTAAATGGGCCAAGTCAGCTACATGCAACTCAGTTGTAAATGCATGCAATTGCTGAAGGGGCTGCCGAGAGGGTGTTTTCTTGCAGTACCCACACTTTGCTTTCAGTTCTTTGCAAAGGGAAAAATTACTAGTTAGCAATTGCAAATAGAACTGGTTTTGCTGTGTGATGCCAGAGATCAGGGTCCTTCTGAATCCCGTATGGAAGCGAGGAGCAGAGAGGTCTTGCAACCTCCTGATTGAAATTGAATGCTTCACATAATTTAGATGGTGAATACAGATTATAATGTAGCCCAATTGCCTTAAGTGGCTAATAACAAATATATTGGGCTTCGCTAAGGGCTTAGAATCCAATAATTTAATGAAGTACTTAAAACATGGCAAGACTCAACTAGAATTTAGATTGTGTTTTTGGCTGCAATGCAAATGTAGCAATTTAGATACCATTCAGAAACTGATTTCAATTGCAGAAAGTTTGGAAAGCTGAGACATAAATGATCTCAACTGGCTGTTTATATTGGTTCTTTCACAAAGCATTAAGTTTTCACTGTATAAAAAGCTTTTCACTGTGAAAGTGTTGTTTGATTGATAGAGTTGTAGTGGAGGGAAACAGAAACTTCATGAATGAAAAAAGACACACAGCCTGACTGCCCAAATACATGTCTAAATGTATATCCAATCACCCAAATACTGAGCTTGAATTCTCTGCATTAATGTATATGTAACAAATGAGTTACATGTCATGTTGTACTGAATCCAATTGTTCCACTAAAAACTTTGAAGGTAAAACAGTTGTTAAAATAAGCTCTTTTCAGTATTTTTGCACATCATTTAAAATGCAATATCTAATAGAATTTTCTCATTACACAGGACATGATTAATACTCTGTGAGATTAGGAGAACCTGCCTGGTGAGTCGAATTTCTATTTCATTTTTTACATCTCTCTCCAGG
>NW_009716488.1:62250-65343 GCF_000703405.1 Apaloderma vittatum
GCCTAAAGCGAGTTCAATTAAACTTCCTTGTTTTCAATTTAAAACAGATTTACTTGTATTTTAATGGTTCATCTGGAGGCCCTATGTTTCTGGAAGAGTTGGTTTTGGACATTTAAATATTAAAGAAAATATAAAATAGCAGAACACCTGTGAGGTTAAACTGTATTTGGAAAAAGAAATTCTCTTCTACAATCAGACCTGTCATTAAAATGCATCTGTGTCTGAGTCAACACTGCTCCAGAGAAGTGTTTCATATAACAAACTGTAGCGGTTATATGTAAATCAGACTTTGACTGGTCTAAATACTTTTTCTGAGGATGTATACTTCTCTCATCTGTAATTATATTTTCTTTTTTCTTATGTGCATATTTGATATGCAAGAAACTCTCCCAAGAAACAGAAGAACGTCTTAAGCATAATAGCTGAAGAAGGGCAAATAGAAGAAAACATTCCGATATTGGTATAATCGGAAATGGCTAAAGAAGAAGGAAAAATATAGTTAGATAATATCATAAAGCAAAAGAAATAGCATATAGGTTGCAAATGATATCTTAGATTGAACAATTCTTGGATTGGAGGGAACAAAAATTGGTTTTCTTGTCCTGAATATTGGGAAAGAGAGATGGAAAAGTTAAAAATTGTTTCTTTCTAGAATTAAGATTAAAAGCTGACATTCTGAAAATCAGTAAAAAATTATATAAAATATATAAGACAGATCTACTGAATACTTTATTTTTTGTTTTGACCTGTATTTCAACTAGTTTTTATGTAGTAGGATGCACTAGCATATGTCATACACGAAGATAAAGTAAGGCCATAAACCTTTGACTTCAGTGCATAAAATTAGACTTAGGTAGAGCAGAGGCATTCTAATCAAAGAAAACAATCCAGGACATCATGCTGTGATGGCTGTCTGGTCCTAAAAGCATCTATAAGACACTGAATATCTATCTAGGAGCTTATCTGCTTATGCATACACAGAGGAATCCAGACCACTGGAGGTGCCTTTTAGGCTTACAGCCGATTCTACAAAAAAAACTTTGTATGTAGGACAAACGCCGAGATTCCTCATTCACAGGACTTGCTATAGCTATCCTTAAATGCCTGATAAATCAGTGTGGAAATTCTCTTTACCTAGTTCTTTCAAAGGAGATTTACAATAATCTCTAAGGTCGCTTCCAGCCTAGGCCATTCTATGAAATTTTTATTGTCAAAAGAAGATGTTGCTGTCCATTTCTCTTTGTTATGGACTGAAAGTTAATTCTCCTAGAGCAAAAGTGAACTTGTTAAGTATTATGAATACTATAGCTTTAATACATAATGTATAACTGATCACCAGTCTTTTTTGTTGTTAACTCAAGTATGTAATTTGTATTATATTTCTACTTTTTGCAGAAATGGTGCTGAGGTAGTTCTCAAAAGATATTTCCCCATCAAGAAACCATTTTCTGAATATTAAAAATACAAAAAACCTGCAGAAGAATAGACACGTTATGTGGCAGGTTTAATAACCACCCTAAATGTAATCTTTACTTAATTGTTGTAAGTATAGGCCTGCCAATCAAGATACAAAAATATGCATAGTTTCTAGCAAAGCCACTGTAGGAATTTAACGTGATGTTTGCATAATACAAAAAGAAATCTGAGCTGATATTTTGAAGGGTAGAGAAAAATCATAGGAGAATAATTTAAATTTCCTTATTCAAAATATGATTTTAAAGATAATATCTATTTTCATAATCTTGCAACAATGAGGAAAGGAAATGTGGGGGAAATGCAGGATGTGTTTGTAAGTGGGTACTCCACCAGCCACACGTCTTAATGTGGCTCTCAGTGTCAGAGTTGTGGGCCTAGTGCTGGGAAGTCCTACTAAAGATGTTGTTTTTTACTGTAAAACTGTTATTTAATGGATCCTGTGATGAATTTAGAATTCATTCATCCTTGACTGCATTTCTTTTCTTAGAGGAGGTTTTTGAAGGTAAGTAACATTTGTCTGAAATCTGGGAAGCTTAGTTTCCAGATAGCCAATGGACATAGGTGGCAGAAACTGCGTTCATGGTCACCTCTTAGAAATACCTATATTCTTGCAGGAGTTAAGGAAAAGTGCATGTTGTCCAAAGGAAAATTGTGGTTCTTATCGTGTGGAAATGTCATTTTCTTAATCTACTCTTTTTGTACTATGTTACTATTTTCAGTTTTCCTTTAAAAGTTACACAATTCTAAGGAACATACAGACCAAATGTTCTTGTTATTCTTTTCCAACCACCATCCACATTTGAACTGCAGTTCAGTCTACGCTTTACCTGAAGGGACTGAAGAAGATCTTTTGAGAAACTTTAGAGAGGAAGTCTATATTTTAGAAGTAAATGATATTCAGATACTTAGAAATAAGTACTTACAAAATTAGGAATTGAAGATATGGAAGGTTAAAGCTGAATTATATTGTAAATAGGAGATAGGCTCACATTTATTGGTGTCTGACACAGTGACAAATGACACATAGAAGATGCTAGTATCTGTTACTTATAGGGTACATATACACTCATTTTCAGATTGGTTCCCGTGTCATTCTTCCTTTTGTGGGCAGACCCATCTTTTTGCAATTTGTTATTTGTCTGATATAAAATTCAACAATATAACGTGAACAGAATTCTACAATCTTAATGATAATTCTAAGAAAGAATAGACTAAAAACTCTTAATCAATACTTTCAAAAACTCTTAATCAAGTTTCTTTCAAAACTCTTAATCAAAACTTCAAAATCAAAACTCTTTCAAAAAATAATCAAAACTCTTTCAAAACTCTTAATCAAAACTCTTTTTTTTCAAAACTCTTAATCAATACTTTCAAGTTTATGGAAAATGGTGATGTAGAGATAGATCTACTCTGAACATAAGTGTTCCCAGAGCCACCTACTTGGATCACCCCTCTTTACGCAGAAACCTGCATTTGACTGTAGTAACTAATATACTGAATGTGGCATCATTCAGTGACATTTCTGACATCTAAGGACAAAATGTAGCTCCACAGCAAAATCATTTGGCACTTAGTCTAGACACCTTGTTTTTCACAGAATCACAGAATCACAGAATG
>NW_009716489.1:0-7068 GCF_000703405.1 Apaloderma vittatum
CCTAGGCCATTCTATGATTCTATGATAACCAGGACAAGACTATGTATAAAACAACCTACAGCAAGCTGCATGTTACTTAATGATAACAAGGGGAAAAGACATATAACAAATTCTAACAGGCAGTATTATACTTAATGATTACAAGACAGAAGCTAAGTATGAACTAAGCAAGCAGTATGATAGGCCTTGCATTACTTAGTGAGAAAGGGGAAAGAGAAAGAAAGAGGCAGGGGGGAAGAGGGGAGAGAGGAGGGGGAAGGAGGGACAGAGATCACCAATCTGGGTTCTTGCATTGGTCCCACCAATGAGGGTCCAAGGATGCCGTCAACTTTTCTTCTTCTCCTCCTGCACTTTTCTTCTTGGTGATTTCATCTCAGTCTGCATGCTTCTTTTCTTTTGTCTGCCTTCAACCAATTCTTGTGTCTAATGTCCTTCATTTATACACACTTTTCTGCAGTATGTCAGGCAGAGGATCAAGTTGCTTCATTGTTTTCAATAATCCTTGTTAGCATATGTGATTGCCCTATCTCCTTGGAAGATATGCTATTAGGAAAGGCTATCCTGCCTTTGCAAGATTCCTTATCTCATGCATATTCAGGTCAAGGCTGTTTGAGGCATCTGTTTCCTGCTTCCCTCTACCACATTCCTTTTAGCATTTACCAGTTTGCCACACAGGGTCAGAAACCGGTCTTGTTTTTGACCAAGCTGGAGGTTTGTAAAATGCCAAGAAATGTTTAAGGCAAACATTCACACCTGTCCACTGCAGTACTATTGTAATAGTGTTGATATGTTACTTTACTGCATAACACCTCTTTTTGTGACGTTGGATCCAGCTTTGTATCACTTAACGTTTCCCCATGAGGTATGATTTAATATCCCAGAATAATCACATTTTGTTTGGTTAAGCAACCATAACTTTTTGAGCATAGAGGGCAGAAAACTCTGCCTCAGTTCATTTTTTTTTTTCATATCTTCTGTGAGAGGATTAAGATTTGTCAAGCAAAATTTCTTTTCATGCTTTTCATGACACTTTTCCTCTCAGAGCTTCATAGCAGAAATCACTAAGTCTGTATGCTGAGATTCTTTGGGGGGTTTCGGAGGTCCTTTCCAGCTCTTTGCTGCCCCCTCAGCCAGGCAAGTTCAACTACTTGCATTATTGCACACTGAACAGGGCTGGGGATCTAATCATAGAATGGTCTAGGCTGGAAGGGACCATTATCTCAGCAAACACTTGTACATTGCCATCAAAAGTACTTTTAAATATTTAGTTAGATTTTTTTACTATGTCCAGCCTTCTTATATCAATCTATTTGCCAGCACACAAGTTGGGGATTCATTTCAACCCTCCTTTGTATGGAGTGGTGCTGTGGTGAAAAAGGAACAAAATGTAAAGATAGGACTGGCTGATCATTCTCCCTAATGCAAAAAGACTCAGGAATATATCCTGAGTCATACAAGGTGTTATGTCTTGTTTGACATTCAAGAAGTGTATGCTTCTTCTCAGAGTTCAATAAACTGGCTGTATAAAGACAGAGGTGGGCTTTTTCCATCCAGAATTGGTGGACTCCACTGAAGCCCTCTGAAGTCTTCAGCAAGATCTGAAAATAAGGTCCTTGCATTATTCCATGACATTTTCAATCTTTCTTTGAGACTGTAATCTTATTCTTTTCTTTTCTTACTGTTATTTCATTCCTTTTATTCAGTTAGTGTTTCAACTGAGCTGTGAAATTCACGTCTATGATTTCTGAGTACCATTTCTATTAAAACTGGAGGTTTGTGTGTTATGCAAAAAAAAATTATTCAGAAAAGCTTGAAGGAAGCTCACTGGTAAAGAAGGGGAGAAGACAGCCATCCTGGTTTTGTCCTTTCAGAGAAATACAGATTTTTCTCAGTTACATTTTTTCTTTCTTTTGATATATTTTTCTGAGTATTTTTCATTGCTCAGATTATTTGAAAAAAAAAAGAAACACTTCAACTGACATGAGATGATTCACATGAATTTTGAACATCATGTTAAAGCACATTGGATGGGTAAAAATCTTGCCTCAAACTAGAAAAATTAACTGTTCCATACAGAAAATGTTAGTATTTGGCAGACTACAGAATTCTTGTTCTTTGCTGTGCTACTTTTTCTCCCCAAATAATTCGAAGAAAGATCATGAATTTTCAGTGGATCCTGCTGCCAATCTCAAAAATAAATAAAAGGGAAACTTCCTTTTGGATACAGCTAGGATCTTAGTGAGTCTTTAATAAAATTGGAGGTGTTTGGACAAGGCTCAGAATTATTATCCACTTGAGCTATTAGAACCAAGGGAAAGGTAAATCCTTAAGTTTTGCAAGATGATTCTGATATTGTAGCTCCTGCAGGTTCTACGTTTGATTGGATTATTCATGGCTTAATACCTCTATTTAGTATTAGTCTGTTAGACACAATATTTGTCCTTCTAACTGTTCAGTCTCCAAATCAAAGAGCATTTCACAGCTTCGTTTAGTTCTTGGTCTCAGAGCAAGATTAACACTGTTTTGATTAAAGCATATTTAGGTTTCTCCCTCTGGATTGATTGATTTTGCTTGCAGTTCTAAACGACACATTTCAGGTCAATCAAAAAAATTTGTCAAAATGAAGTTGAAAATTATTTGAAATAGAAAGAAACATTTCAATTGACAAGAGATGGTTCACATCACCATGACCCCAAGGAAGACCCATGCTGGAGCAGTGGACACTGCAACCCGTGTGTGAGTCCCATGCTGGTGAGGACTCACATGGAGACGGAGGATTGACTTCCATCAGACAGACACGATGTGGCATCAGGGAAAGGCTGTGAGATGTCCTCTTCCCACAGAGGAAGGATTGCCATGGACTGCAAATAACAGCTAGACTGAACCCCCCATCCCCCGCCCACCTGTGCTGACGGTGGAGAGGAGGTAGCCAGGAAGAACAAAGTGGGAACAGGGGGAAAAAGAGTATTTAAGATCTGGTGCTTTTTATTTCTTTATTTCTCTCACTATCTTACTCTGATCTAGTTAATTTGGTTAAACTGGTGTTGGTAAATTAAATTTATGTTTTCTCCCCAAGTCTACTCTGGTTTTTGCCTATGGTGAATGAAACCTCCCTGTCCTAATCTCAGTCCTTAAGGGGGTTTCTATTGAATTTTCTCCCTCCTCATCCCTAAAGGGATGGGGGTGAGGAGTGAATGAGTGGCTGTGGGGCTCTTGTTCCCAGTGGGGTGAGCTCGAACTACAACAGTCGGCCAGGTTCCTAAAGCAGCCAAAGTCTTCCCTCTGGAAACCCACTGTTGACCCCACTCCTTATTTCTCTGTGAATTGAGAACTCTATCATTTCATGATTGCCTTGCCCAAGACAGCCTCCAACCATCACACCTCCCACAAGTCCTCTTCTGTTCAGAGCCAACAGGTCCAGCAGGCGCCTTTCCTAGTTGTCTCAATCACCAGCTGTGTCAGGGAGTTCTCTTCCACATACACGAGAAATCTCCGGGACTGTTTGCTCTCTGCTGTAGTGTATTTCAAGCAGATATCCGTAAGTTGAAGACCTGCACAGGAACAAGGACTATTGATTGTGAGACTTCTCCCAGCTGCTTACAGAATATCATAGAATAATGGAGTAGTATCTTTTCCTTCAGATATTTCTCGATGGCTTTAGGAGAGTGCTAAGCATGCTGGCTGATCATGACAGGTAAAATGGATTTCTTTTTTCTTCATATTTGGACAACTACTTGATGTTCATGAAAAGAAAAGTCTGTGATTCAAGACTTTCATATGAGTCATTCCTTCCCGTCTTGTTTCCTGAGCTTGAATAGGTGACAGTTGGTTTCATGTCAGCAAATTCCTTCCCATCTCTAGACAGCCTTGAGCCAAAGTCATCTGCGTCTCTAACCAGACACCTACCCAATGCCTGTAATAAAATTCTACCTGTCCTTCCTATGTTACCTGGCTTTCTGGCCTCCTGCACTAGGGAGAAACCTTACTTGTCAATCTTGGACTAATTCATAAGACTATTCATAATGAAGGAATAATCTAGTGTGGGCTTTTTCTTTTCTTGAAGGACTTCAAAGACAAATTAGGTGGTGGGAATGAGATGTAACACAGAGAGGGACTGAGAGAAGGGGTTTGGAAAGGTGTAAGACTATTAGACAAGTTCCTAATTTCCTCCCCAAGCAGCCTTCAGGTATCTGTCTCTGTTAATAGACAACACAGGACCAGGATTACGGACCTCCCTACTCTACCTTTCCTCTGAGTACCTACATCTAGCATTATCCCATGAAGAAAGGGTCTTATACTCAGTTTTTTGCACAAGTAGCTATGATGGAAGGGATATAAACAGGGTTAACTAACTCATAGTACTCCAGCTACTGATAAAACACTACTATTTTTTCTGGCACATTTAAGACCACCAGAAATATATGGCACTAGTGCTATCAGTGCTTATAAGAATGTTAAATTTTCAAGTAAAAACTGCTGATAGAATAATTGTTACCTCAAAATCAATTCGTTGTTTTGGAACACTGCTTTCAAAAATTACACTAATTGGTCAGAATGAAATTTTATTTTCCCTGCAAGTATGATTCAGATACATAAGATTCATTGAAAACAATATATTCCTTACTAAAAAATTAAAGGAGTAGGAAGTCTTTTATAAAGCTTTTTTTCCCTGGGCAAGTTTCAAGCTGCTCAGTCCTGATCCTTTCCAGAAATACATCTGCTTCAACAATACTTAGCTCCAGAATACTTTGTGATTAAGACATTCACTATATATAAGATCCTCTTTTATCTGTTTTATTTTCTTTTCTTCATCCTTCTGTCAGTTTTTATTCTTTGCATCTTAATTCAGAATAACATGCTAAATGTTGAAGCTATGGTATTTTTGATGAGATTAAATGCTTTCTAGTTAGTTTTGATCAAATTTATACTTTAAAGCAGTCTTTGAAATACAATAAATTCACTCTCACTGTGAGAAAGAGAGCACAGACATATGAAATACTACAAGACAGATGTGCTTCTTTAAACTACAGAGTTTTACTTCCTCTTTATTGTGCTGATTTTGTACATTTAGGTAGGCACAAAGAATGTTAAACAATATGCAGCATATGATTAGTGATCATTATCGAAACATAGCATTAGAATAAACCTCTTCATACAGCAGATTTTACCTTTATTCTTCCTCTTTTTTTCCATTTCAAAGGCTACTTTCATTTAAATCATATTAACATGTGTTAATAACTTTAATTTTGAATGATTCATACTCTGTATTAAGAGTTCAGCATAAGCAGCCCAACTCTATCTTATTTCATTTTGCTTCAATTTCTTTGTAAGTCCTCTGTCACAGACTGTTTTTGCTGGTATTTCTCTCATCCAGATTTCTTTTCATACTCAATTAATAACAAATGAAAATTGCATTCTCCTGCTTCATTAGGAATATTATTATTTTTCAAAATTATAATTCAGAGTACTAGTGGAGAAATTCATCCTGATTTAAATAAAATGATCAAGGATGTAATTATTGTTACATAGATTGGATGTATGTTCATTCACTCATATAGCCAGATTGTACCCTCTCCAATGCCTGTAATAATTCAACATCTCTGTTACAGCTAAATACATGAGATAAACCACAGGACAGTCATAATCAGCAGAATTAATAAAAATAATTGGAAAGATGACTTTGGTCTTTAAACTGAGTTTTGTGTAATCTGAACCGTTGGAATTAGAAGGTGAATTTAAAATAGCATGGAAAAAAATGAAATACAGATTTTCTTCCATTTTCTTTCATTCATTTCTCTTCGTGTTCTTTACATTGTCAACACACAATCTCTTCTAATGACTCACATTTTTCTTTTAATGAAGTCTTGGCAATGATATGTATAGCCTATTAATATGTCCTATGTGTTGTTTACATGGAGTCACTCACATGTCATGAATTGTAAGAGTATTTCTGTGATGTGTAATTCATAAAGAGATGCAATGAGTTGGAATTCCAAATGTCTGCACAAGGAAGAAATGGATGACGTTTCAGTTCTGCTGGTTTCTTAAGCCACTAGGCAAATCTAGAATGGAACATCAGCGTAGTAAGGAACCTTCATATACAAAAAGCTACCCAATCTCAATCAAAGTTAAAACAGTGATTTATGTGCTTTCTCACCCAAAGCAAACGATGTCCTCAATATAATTAGTTTTCCTTGATTGTTTAATTTGCAAAGCTTAAGGGGAAAAGGAAAACTTCAAGAACTGTCTGGAAAAATGCTTTTTCTTGTAATATTAGTGTTAAAACAATGATTTTCTAGGAGTAAAAGTGAGGTAAAATTCACTCGTATTTTTAAATAAGATATATTATCCCAAACTTGCTTTAATTAGCACCCAATAGAATAAGATAAGCTCCTGTGTAATTTTTTTTAGTGGAAACAGGGTAGGGCTGCTACAGAAAATGCACTATTCTGGAACTGGAATTATTCCTTCTCTTCTTCAGTCACAAGCAGCCTTATACAAGTTTTATATGGCACTTAGTCCAACTGAGATCATAGAATGATTTCAGTTGGAAGTGACCTTAAAGATCATCTAGTCCCAACCCCTCTGCCATGGGCAGGGACATCCCCCACTAGACCAGGTTGCCCAAAGCCCCATCCAGCCTGGCCTTGAACATTGCCAAGGAGGAGATATCCACAGCTTCTTTGAGCAACCTGTTCCAGTGTCTCATCAACTTCATAGTAAAAACTTCTTCCTTCCAATCTCAGTAGGCCCTGCTCTAGTTTAATACCATTGCCTCTTGTCCTGTCACCACATGCCTTTACAAAAAGTCTCTCTCCAGCTTTCCTGCAGGCCCCTTTCAGGTACAGAGTGTCAAGAGTACTTTAAATTTTAGCGTTCTTGTGGCTGACTTCACCTCCTCAATTGTTCTGAGCACTGAAATAATTAAACTTCTTACTCCAGTAGAATCAATCTTGTTTTCCTTTTAAGCTTCCCTAGCAGTTAAAAAGTGACAATGCAAAAAACTATATAAAGTTTTTCAGTTTTCACAGGTATGCAAAAGCTGGGTAAGAAAAAAATTATTCCTGC
>NW_009716489.1:7122-24101 GCF_000703405.1 Apaloderma vittatum
TCCTGCTGCACTAAGTATTTTGGTCAAATTTACAAGAAAAATTGAACTCACAATTTAAGGTACAGCATAACATTACTAATATGCTATCACATATCACCTGCACAGACACAGAAACAGCAAAATATTCCTAGCTTCTCAGTAGTTTTATCAAGGATGTATTTTTCCTTTGCAGAGATAATAACTGGTTTGCATGAGGGATAGTACAGAGTCCTATTGCACTACTGCAATTTATTTTCTTCTTTCATGAAGAGTCAGGACTTTCTTGATACGTGGAGGGGTTATCATCACATTTCTGTACTAGAATGGAAAACACCATGCATCATAATTACTTAAAAGCAAATATTCATCTTTGAAAAATCTTTTCAGATAACATTACTGTAATTTAAAAATAGGGGTACCACAATGTAGACAAGTGCTTTATTGCCACCAAGGATAAAATAAATGAATCCATAACTTTTCAGGATCCTCTTGTATGCTACATTTGTGCCCCAGCATGTCCTTGAGCCTCCTGATTTTAGATAAGAATATCATGGTAAAATACCTATCTTCCTCTAATGCAAAAAAGTCAGATGTCTGCAGATGAAAGGAATAGACGGGTATTTGCTCTTTAGCCTAATTGAAATTCTAGTGTAAAAGAAAATTAAAAATAACTAGAAAGTTAGAAACCTTTTGGCATTTTTGTTAAAACAAAGAGTACAATAGAACAAAAAATAGTATAATGTGGTTAATGTGTCACTCTCCCTGTGAAAACATGTTTTCTTATGTTTACATGGAAAAAACAGAAACCATGATTATGGTTTGGGCAGAAGGAAGGAACTTAGCACAGCTTCTACTTGTTCAAAAAAATGTGTGAAACCAATGAACATAAAACAACTGAGGAGTTACGTCATTTGGGCACTGGTAAAGTCAAAACTTGCTGGTGTTTACTCTGAAAAAATACAAGGGCTGATACAGAGTTCTAGAAAACAAAAACCAACCAATAAGAGAAGAAAAGGAAAGGTGAAGGAGGAGAGGAGAGGAGAGGAGAGGAGAGGAGAGGAGATGAATCCTTTTTCTCTTCTGAAAATGGATTCATTCAATTCCACAGTGTCACCTACTACCAGCACAAAGCAGAAAACGAGTACAAGAGGTCTAGACCTTCGAGCTCATGAAGCTGATGAAGAGCTTTATTTTTTATCCTGATTGCACATAACTTAAGTGGAATTACAGGTTAAATTCCTTCAGAACTGGTCCTTCATACTTAAATTTCTGCTACTTAAACATTGATTAGGCACAGAAGAGATCATCTGAATGTCTTAGCAACAATTCACATAACCAAAAGAGCAAATATTTATTATTCAGCTTGGTAGCCTAGTGCCTACCTAATCTATAGCTCATGTTTCAAGAGGATTGTTTAGTCTGACCAAAATTCCATAAAAATAAGATCTAAGGATTTTCAAGCACTTTGCAGTAAAAACATACTTTAATTTCCATTCAGCTACTCTAACACATTCTCTGAATTTTGAGGGACAAACTTAAAAGATAATGACCTGTATGGAGAATAAGGGACCAAATAAAAGGTTATTTTTTTTCTAATTAGTGCAGGCTCCTTTTACATATATATCCCTTTTAAGTTCACTGATTTTCCTGAGGTTACAAATGCATTGTCACAACAGTGATGATTTCAAAAGAATAACTGAAGATATTCTGATGGAGTAAATATATCCTCTTATGATTTGTATTCTTAACACATATTGAGTCAGATGACATTTTGTTCAGTCATTTTCTATTACATAAGGTAATCACAGAAAGGTAATCTAGAAAACTAATTTGATGTTTGTGGTATTCTCTGCCAGAAAGTTGAAACAGGATACAGTTTCATCATAGACAAAAAAAGCACAATTCAGTAAAAGATAGCAAGCTTTTCAAAGTTTATAGCTGATGTTCTCCCAAGTGTCAAATCTGAACTTCAGTGCTTTTTTTTAAACTATATTAACATTTGCTTGGGTGTTTTTGGCAAGAGAGGAGTCAGATAGTGGTTATAGCAGCTCTGAAAATAAATTCTGTGTGGAGGCTGGCATTTAGTCACAGTCCATCCCTTCCACTTATTCCTTGGACCACCAGCACTGTCACAGAAGTTAGGAATAAATCTCTTAATACTAATGTAGTATTAAAAGGCAGGCATTCTTTATTACGGCACCAGATGCACAAGAGATCACTTCACCTGTAGCACCTGAGGCAAAGTTTATATTATACAGAAACATACATATTCACTACATTTCCCAGAATAATCCTACATATTCAAATCAATTCCTGGAAATCATTATCATAAACTCTGCCCTGTTTGCACATGCTCATTAGTCTTTTTGGGAGTCTCCGGTGGTCCTCTGAGATCCCTGGTGGTCTTCCTATGGTTGTCCTTTTGGCAAACTCTTGGGTTTCTTTGCCATATACAGGTATCTTTGGGCCCACAGCCTGTGGGTCTTGGTTCGCAACATCTTGCTTGGTTAACACATATAATTACGGTTCATTGTTTTTAGCTCCCTCACCTTAACATTCTCTATTCTTGTGATTATCTTATAACACCCCAATAATCCTATTGATTCTGTGTCAGCACAACTGAAGAACCCTTGGAGGAATGGGATGAAGGACAAGGTTTCAAACCCTTTTGTTGTATAGATATCTTTGTGAAAGACTTTCAATTCAGGCATAAATCATACTGTTTTCCATTGCTCTTTCTTCTCTAGGAAAGGCTGAACGACTTCTAGTTTGAGTGAAAACTGGTCTCATGCCAGGTGATTGCTGAGTGAGGTGGGACTGATGAGAGAGAGTGTAGTGTTTTCTGTATTGCATGTGAGGTCAGGAACTCTGGGCATGCCTGCTCAGATGAATGCCTAGTAGGGAATAAAGAGAGAGATGCCTTGCTGGAATTAGCTGTAATGGGTGGATATTAGCTTTGAGATAAAAACTAAGTCAGGGCTGTCAAATCTTAAGTCACTTAGTAGTTAAAAACCTGAAGACATCTGGGACTTTTTGGGGTAGGGAGGGTGGCTGAGAGAAAAAAAAATCAAAACAACCATAAGTTACGTATTTCCAGAATTAGGCAGAATATATAAAGATCTAAATTTTGCACACAAGTATTCAAAATCCTGTTCTTTGATTTTAGAGGATCAGCACATGAAAACTGCAGTAGTATTTTCAAATTGAAATCAGTGGCTCTGTGCAAAGCTTTAACCTGAAACACTTGTAACGTTTTTTCAGGAAGAGGGCCAAAAAGTGGGACAGCAGAAATCCCTCACGTTCACATGTGATTTTTGAAGCCAATGGAATGGTCCATAGAACAGGAATAAAACACTATTAATGACTTTTGAAAGTCCCACTAGAGTCTTTCAGGAGAAGATAGAACAGATGGAGTCCCATAAAGTGCCATGTGTGGAGATTGTCACATAAAGGTCATTCACATAAGGAAAGAGGATAAGGGTTTTTTAGGATTTAATTCTTCTTTTTTTTTTTCACAGATAAAGCCAAATTTACTACAGAAGATCAGAAGAAAACAAGTCTAAGCAGTTCAACAAATAATAAACACATAGTTGAAGAAAATCTACAGTCTGAAATGAGATTGAAGGATGTTTTGGTACAAAACAACTGCTGCATTAGTTTTTCTGGCATCTGAAAAGTTATTTTCAGATTAAGTAAATTCACTTGCACTGTATGTAACTGACTGCATCATTAAAGCAGGTTCCCAATTAACACAAACAAACAATAGTGAACTAATTTCATAAAGACTTCCTAGTGATTCTCCTTCTTCATCACTCATGACTCTAGTACTGTGAGCAACGCATTGACATTATCATTGATTTGCCATTGAAGCATACATTATCTACTGCTAAGTGCTGACACTGAAAAATCCATTTAGGCGAAATCTAGCTGTTATCAGAAACAGTTACATAATGGAAGCATGTCTCAGGTTTTCATTTTTAAGGTAATGACTGTTTGCTTTACAGTAACTGTTAACACGATTTATGTGTCTAAATCCTTCCCCAAAACTGGATTTTCCAAACACGTATCAGCAATTTTCTGTCTTACAACAACAATAACAAAACATAAATTAGAGTACTGTATTTTTCTAAATATAAATTTATATAAGCTAAAGGTTTTGAGGCTGGGAAGAGTTTATTGTGCAGTTTAATCCAGAATACAGGATAACTGTAATTTCCCCTCAAATATAGGATAACTTTAATTTCCCCTCCTACTTCATGTCTGAGGGAGACCAAGGAAATAGATTATCTTAATTGCAAGGATATTCAGAGACAGAATATCAGTCATAGCCTTGGTAGATTTTTAAATGGCACATTTTGTCATTTAAAACCTCTTAATCTTGTTATTTATTTGTCTGATAACATCCACACTATAACAGTTCAGGTCCTCAGGCTGAGCAAATCAGCCCTTAACCTGAAGGTTAAGTAAGGAGTCGGAGTTGAATTGACCACTACCCTGATATGACTGCCTGGAAGCTCCCATACTGAAAGGAGGAACAAATTCTGTGGGATTAGCTTACGTGATTCACAGAAACTTGTGCAAAGCATATAAAATTAAATTATCAACAGCAATATTAGAAAGATCTCATCACTGATGTACTTCAAAAGCTGGCACTTGATGGATTCAGAGTACTGAAATCTAGTGGATTAGATACAAAGCTGGAGCCAACAGAGGAGCTGGCAATTTAAACATGGGCCCTACAGGGAAGCCCAGAAAGGAGATTCTGCTGTCTGAATCCTGTACTGTCCACTGAGACACAAATACGTCTCAAAATTGTGGGGCAGCAGTGAAGACAGGAGGATAGCACAAATGATTCTGTTTGGACAGAGTCCCTTGGTGTAAGCAGGTACCCCTCAAGTGTTGTCTGAACTCTCAGCTAAACACAAAGTGATAGTTATTCAGCAAAGCAAGATCAGGCTTCTAAAATGGGAAGCTATAAATGACCACTTCGTCACCTTGGCAACACCAGCCTCATTTAGGTCTAGCAGTTAGATTGAGACATGTTCAAACATTACTCTGAGGACCTGACCTGTGCAGCAGCCTTTTGACTTCTACAAGCTGCACAGAAAGTCGAACACTGCCACTCCAGCGTGGAATTTCTGATTTCTCACAACCTGTGGGTAGCATTAAATACACTAGCCCAGAATAAGGAGTTTTAAGATATAAGTTCATGGGAGTTTGTGTTTCTGGGGGAAAAAGCAATCTCTTCCTCTTTGATAAGAGAAATAACGATTATGTTAAAACCCAT
This sequence comes from Apaloderma vittatum, assembly GCF_000703405.1. NCBI lineage: Eukaryota > Metazoa > Chordata > Aves > Trogoniformes > Trogonidae > Apaloderma > Apaloderma vittatum. The sequence continues at coordinate 12,389 of NW_009716489.1, forward strand.
AACCAGGCAGAAGAAAGGCTATGCTGTTAACATATACAGTAGAAGCTCTATAACATGAACTCTGTATCCAAATCAAAACAAACAAAAGCAAGGATGTGTCCTAGCATTCAAAATCTGCCCCAGTGTTGATGTTCATCTACAGGTCTAAATGAAAAAATGTGCTTAATAAAACATGATATGTAACAGCTGGGTTTGTATCCTATACTCATGCACAAAATCAAATACTCAGATCAATAAAGAAAACTCCCTGAAAGTTGGAAGTCTGCTAGAATTTCTTATTTGTAAAATAATCTAGTTAAGAACTTAAGTAAATTAACTGTAAATTATTACAGACTATAGTCTACCGTTCATTCCAGTATTAGAATTAGAATTGCAGAAAATTTTAAAAATACTGGCAGAGGTTAAAGTCTACCAATAACGGCAAATGAAGTTAATGCTTTAGAAATCAGACTCCTGCTTTAAGCTGTCTTTGAGAAGCTAGATAAGAAGTTTTCATTAATACTGAACCGTTTACAGTAGGGCTTTCATTCTTGTCAGGAAATTTTTCTAAAATACAGGGCTGGGGAAGGTGACAAGGAGGCAGCAGGGAGGAAATTATTCTGACCAGCTCACAGACTGGAAACTATATGCTTCGCCTAGACGTTTCTGTGTTACAAAAGGAGTCATTTGCAGGTATAAAAGCTGCTTTTCTTCTTCCAAGGAAAAATACATAATGCTCAAAATTGGGTCCTAAGAACTATAGGGAACACAGCTTAAACAGGATATGTTATCATCATCACACAAGTCTCTGAGATGCTCTGAGAAGGTTGTTCCAAGTTGTTTTCTGTCAATGCCCTTTATTCCTTTCCTGACTTTCTGCTCCTGCTTGATCTCTACTTTTAGTCTGTCCTAAATACTTTCCTTCTGAGCAGCATTTTTTTCTACTATAGAATAAATAGTGACCAGTCCGTACTCCTAGGTTGCTTTCCAGTGATTGCAGTTGCCTTTTCTAGCCCAACAGGCAGTCTCTTCTTTAAACTACAGCCAAAACTACCTCTACGCCCAGGTAACTGTTGATTTTACTCAATTGCCTCTAAAGTTTTAACTGATAAAGGTTGTCTCCCTAAATTTTTTTTTTATAAGGGAGGACCAAATTCTTAAATTTGGGGTTATCAGCCTGCAATTTAATTTCTCCATGAAAGAAGAAAAACGGAAAGTTTATAAATTCACAAGAAAAATTAATCCAGCATGGTACCCTGACTAATATATCTGATTTATTATTTGTATTACAGTACCTGAAATTGATTAAGTCTATATGACAATCATGTTACTGCAAGTACGGAAGGCTGTCTTTAATTCTTAGAAATGCCTAAACTAATTTGAAACATGTATAGCTGCTCTCAGAAACACAATGATCATCAGTTCAGCCTTGGTCTGAAGGTGAGAAGGAAAACAGAAGCCATCACTTAACAAAGGTTGGAATTTTTCATGTAGTTCCGTGGACGTTATAGAAGTAATACCTTGAGAAATACAGTAAATACTACATAAGAGTAGAAAAGAATCTAAGTTGCAACATAACCTTAGTGCAATGGAAACATCTCCTACCAGAACTTTTATTCTTTCCGAGGTCATTCCAGCACAGTCAAGAATAGGCTTAACTGTGTCAATTGCCACCACAAAGAGCTAATTCTGCTTGTCAGAGCTAGTCAGGCTCACTCAGTTGAAGCTGCTTATACTTCCAGGCGTCTTTGTTTTCAGATGTATTTATTTTCAATAACACAGAAAGAAAATCCAGGAAACACGTAGTAAAGAGTGAACTCCAAAGGCAAGAACTAGTATTTGATATTGCTGCACATCAGGAATTTGGAGCCAGGAAAGTAACAAACACCAGCTTTAAACTGAGAGAAATGAATCAAATACTGAACATAAGGTCTTTAACTCATTTTATAGGAGCAAGGAAAATCCCCAAATTTGATTTAACAACATTACAGATGTGGGCAGACACATATTCTCATCTTCTAGTCCTCTGCTGTAGCGCATTGAACAACTATTTGCAGACATTAACTGATTTACAATAAAGCAAGCATCTTTTGCTTTTTATAGAGGGCTGGAAAAGTAGACCAAGTGTGTTTAAAGAGTTTTGCTTACTGTCACCTAGCCTTAGAGATTTCGGATTCCAGCCCTACATTATAGCCCTCCCAAAAACACAGTCCCTAAAATCTTTGTAAGATCTTTTCATCAAAATCTAGCAGAGATGGAAGGGAAATATGGGCCCCTCACTTCAAGAAAGACATTGAGGTGCTGGAGTGGATCCGGAGGAGAGCAACAAAGCTGGGGATGGGACTAGAGAGAAAGTCCTGTGAGGAGAGGCTGAGGGAGCTGGAGGTGTTTAGCCTGGAAAAGAGGAGACTCAGGGGGGACCTTATCACTCTCTACAACTGCCTGAAGGGAGGATTTAGTCAGGTGGGGGTCGGGCTCTTCTCCTGGGCAATCAGTGACAGGATGAGAGGGCACGGCCTGAAACTGTGTCAGGGGAGGTTTAGGTTGGATCTCAGGAAGCACTTCCTCACGGAGAGGGTGATCAGACATTGGAATGCACTGCCCAGGGAAGTGGTGGACACGGGACTTGATGATCTCAGAGGTCTTTTCCAGCCTCAACAATTCTGTGATTCTGTGAAATACATTCAAATTGAGACTTATGTAGAATTATGTACTGGGATGAATGAATAGAACTCCACTGACACCAAAGAAGTATTCACCTTGTAGCTCCACATCCACTAGCTCTCCACTTCTATGAAGCATCTACACGCAATTATTCAGCTGCCAGTAACACATATACTGGTAAGGGTTCTCATCTGCCAAAGCTCCTGTACTGCTTCTATGAAGAGAATCAGATCAGGAGAGAAGAGAAACTGAACTTAGGCAGGACAAACTTGATACTAGAAGGTTGAGGTCAGAAAGACATCAAAAGTTTCAACCTGTGGTAGAGTTTTCTTTGCTGTGGGACATAGCCCTTTGCTGTTTGATTCACATATTCAGGCATAAATTGGACTCAGGACATCTAGTAAACAGAATGCCTAAGTATTGGAGGAGTATTTTATCCATTAAAGCAGGGATGGGAGGAGGCAGGTGGAACTGTGAATGAACTATCTTAAACAAAAAGACCTTGAAAGTCTCTATTTTTGTGATTAAAAAAAAAAACAAAAACAACCCCAAAACAACGTACCCTTCAGCTGTATTAAAGGCATCACTTGCAGAAATGTTGCCAAGTTCACTGAAGTGCCAAATGATCAGGTCTCACAGGATTCAGAGTTGGATTTATCCCAAGTGTACTTCATCAAACGTTTATACAACTCTGTAGAAATTTGATGAGTCTATTAACATGCTCAAGACTCATACAATCATGACATATGACAGCATTTTCATTATACCATATTTACACCTCATTGTATACAATAAATGAACGTTGACACACTGATACTTACAAGAGGCAGTCAAGTGCCTGAAAAAATTGTAGATCTTCATGATGGCCTGTAGCAATTTGACTAAGATGAACCCCAGAGAAAACTAAATTTATTATTAGGTTTTCATCTAGAATTTCTTCTGAAGAAGCAAGGGACTGGCAATCTCTTTCAGTGTCACATGGTATTGCTTCTGCTTCTTGGTACAGAAACTGAAATAGGGAATAAGTAAGGTTAAACAAAATTTAATATCTATTAATCTACAATTAAGTCAATTGTTTCTTCAAATACGTTTTCAATAACCTTAGAGTGCCTCTATTTGTGCAGGAAAATAATGTCTTTTCAATCCCTGAGAAACAAAGCTATCTGATACTGCATGACTGGACTAATATAAATGACATGGACATAACATAGATCCAGTTCTGCTTTATTTCAGCAGTAGGGTTGCTGTGGCTCTAGGCAATTTTAATAACTTCACTGGGTTTTCATAGGGTCATTCATGTAGTCACTTGTGTGGAAAAGCAATATGAAAACTGACAGGCAGAGGCTGTTTTACTGGTATACAATTATTTTAAGTCCATTGATTTCAGCAGAGTTATTCCTGATTTATACCAGTTTTGGTTAGTGAAGAATCAGTCTTCATAATTTGGCTGCAAGCGTCTGTTTTCAACAAGTTCAATAAGTCTTTGTTATTGCAGAAAGGCAAGAGAGGCACTGGAATCATATGACTAAGACAGATCTTGTTCCCAATTATGGAGAAAATTGAAATGTGCTATCTTGATTTTTGAATTACTTCTTTGGATAAAGCAATCAAATTATATGAACCTGGCTTGATGTCTGTAATAGACAATTATTTCTAATTAAGTAGCTCAGTCTTTTTTAAACATTTATTGGAACACGCATCAAACGTTTTATGAAATGTTCACTGAAAAAATAATTTGTCTGAAACACCACTACAAAAAAATAAAAAAAATACTTCTGATAAAATAAATTGTTTTTAATGTGAAAAATGACAGGAAGTCAACCCCTTAATGAAAGCTCGTACTTCTTGCCTTTCATGAAGAAGATCTCTTATTCTGTTATGCAGTTTAGTCTGAACTCATGTAAATTGCGCTTAAGAATGTACACCTTCTTTATATCAGTATTGTTCACCCACACTCTAGTTTTGAAGTATTTTATGACTTTTACTGTAAGTGAGGAAATGAAAGCCTTTCAGGGCTCAAATTCCAAGAATAACTATGGCACAGATTCTGAAACTATCTAAATGGTAGTCAATATCTTTTGGCAAGTTCTCATAGGTTTGCATCTCCTCTAAGTACTTCCACACTATTAAACACCTACATACCACCAGTACAGCTAGGATGACAACCAACCACCAGCTCCTTCTGGGAGGGATTCCATCACTCCAACAGACATTGCCATTCAGCAACAAGATAGTCAGCACCTCGCAATGTGCTTGGATCTGAACTGGATATCGGATAAGCTAGGCCTGTTCCACATTTTTCTAGCACTTTCTTTAAATGTGATCTATCACCAGCACCAAATCTGTGTGAGGCAGTCAGACAACATTTTCCTGCGGAAAGCCTTCCAGCACAGACAAGGTGGTGTCTTCTCCTTGATGAAGCCTGAGCAATCCTGCTTGCCAGTATAAGAGACCGCCTGAACTGCTCAGGTGGTTTTCAAATACTTTCAGAATCTCTTGATGAACAGGACCAGAGTTTTTCTGGATCTTCCTCTAGACCTTTTGAGGAGGGAAGAGTCTGGGCCAGAATAGAACCTCTCATACAGCCAAAAGGCACACCTCCAAGCTTGGCAAGTTGAGCATGTTGTTCCAGCAACAAAGTGAGACGTCAGCACAGGGGCATGATAGCCTCCTTGTTCAAGGAGATATTAAAGATTTTGTGCAACACAATTATATTGCTATTGGATTGTAATGGCAGCCTTATGCATAGGTTAGAGGCCATGAACACTAACTGTTTCAGTCCATCTACTGTCCACTGAGAGATCTCCACCGTTTTAGACATCTGCTTTCTTATCTGGTAGGAGGAGACACCCTTGCCCTAAGTTTTGATATTCAAGTCAGAGGGCTGTATGTACCATGCACCCTGTAAGTTCTGGGTATTTCTCCAGCAGAAGATGAGGCTGTAGAAAGCGTACCATCTCCTAGATGTTCAACATTTTATTAATATTGCAGAGAATGACCATCAAGTGTTACACCAGACCATGGAGAAATTAATCCAGAGGGAAGATGTTTAAGCAGAATTAGTTCATTCAGTAACAAATGTTCCAGAGTAATCACAAGCATGGGGAAGCATGATGTCAACAGGGCCTTCTGCCTGAGGAAAAGCAGTAGTTAAAGAAGTAGCTTCCAGCTAAAAGATGGAAATGAGCCTCCATAGCCTCATCAGGGGCAGCTGCCCTACACAGGCTCTGGTCAAAGTACAGACAAGAGGTTATCATTACAAGCTCCCTTGCTCTGATATTAAAGAGATCTGTCTTGTCTTCCTGAAGGTTGGAATCAAAGGAAATTTGGAAAACAAAATTGCTTTTCAGTGTGGGTCTGGCCAAGCAGGAAAAGAAAACAGCAGAGGCTGCAACATTGTCCTTCGAGTATGTTGTTTCTATCTCTTTGGATTTTGTCTTCCGTGGTTTGGAAGTGTGGAAAGGCCCTGATAACATTTCATAAAGCTCATGGTAATGGAGATTTTTAACATGTTTGTGGGCAAACAGCCCAAAGTCTGAATATATATACTGGAATGGGTGGTGAAAGGAAAGTGTTCTCATTTTAGTTTACAGCTGAAAAACAATTATTGCTGCTGCAGGAAACTCTCAGTTACCTGATGTGGCAGATGTTTCCTGCCCCAAGCTGAGCTGTTGCTTGGCAGATTTCAGGGAATCTGCAACCTGGACTAGTCTGGACTTGTCTCAGCCTGGAAACGGGATGTGGGCTGGTCTGGACTCGGTTACACCCAGGAAGCTGGCCAGCAGCCAATGAGAAGCCGAGATGTCTATGCTTGACCACAGTCATCATTGACTAGTCTTTAAAACGGGGTTCTTGCAGCGGCCATGTTGGAGTTACCTCATGGCGGTGCAACAGCCGAGGTTGTAAAGTCTCCCCCTTGGTCTAGGTGATCCCTAGGCAAGGTTGGCCAGGTGAGAACAGGAACACCCACGTGGTTAAGGTATCCCTGGCAAGGTTGAAAAGGCGAGAACGGGAATCCCCGCCTTTTTAAGTTATCCTAGTGAGGACAATCAGACGAGAATGGGAACCCCCGTCTTGATTGAGGTGAGTGTATGATAATCCGGATTATCATTCTTTTGTCAAGGGCTAGTGCTTGAGCTTGATCTTTTTCTCAACCAATACTGAGCCTTTAAATTTGGAGGAGCTTATATTCTGTAAATAAATTTAATTTAACTACTCGTGTGAATTTATTTTTCAGATATGGGCGCGCTACTCACCTCCTTCTTTACACCTGAAGAGTCAAAAGTAGAATATATTTATTGCTTTGTCCTTTCTTAATAATGTGCCAAAGATGACTGAGGTTGATATGGTGTGAAAGGGCTCTGAATAAATGTCCAAGTACAGCACAGAAATATCCACCACTGCTTAAAAGGTTTTTCTCAGGCAAACCCCAGCTCTGCATCAGTTACTTGACTCATTATTGCAGTCTCTGCAGCGTTCCCCTTTGCTGTGAGCTAGGCTTCTTCTGATAAACTACTTTTGATCAGATACAGTGCACTGCTAGCCTATGCAGTCCTACTACTGTCAAGAGCATAGATAGATCCTGAGGCATTCTTGGCCCAGGCAAGCCTGCAGGGGATGAACATTCTGGAAGCAGTTTCAGCTACCAGATTGTATCACTCCCACTAATGGGACTCTCCTTCAGTCTCCCAGTATAGCAAGTAACCTCTGGTCTAATATGGCTTCATTTTGGCCCACTGGTGTAGAAGGAAACCAGTTCAGTCTACTTGCTCTTGGCAAAAGAAGAAGTGATTTTACGGTGATCACCTATGTTTGTGCCTTACTAAGTGGATTTGTCCCCTTCAATTATGTTCCTTCTGAAAGCTTTTCATTCTGTCATTCTCATCATCTTTTCTGGTTTATGACAGGATACAAGTGCCACACTCTGCAGCCTGACCATGTGCAGGTCACACCTGGTCCCACATGGTCTCTGACAAGACAGAAGCCACACTTACCCATTATAATGTTGGAAGTGAAGGAAGAATACTAGGAGGTGAGGGATGGGCACAAGGGAAGGTACAGCCTGGCGTCAGGTTCCGAGGGGGCATAGGAAGCAAAGTGGATTTGGGCCTTTCTTCAAACTTGAAAATAGTAACCAAGAATCTCAAAGCTTGGTAAAGACAAAGTAGGTAAGAGTTTCAGCATGAGGAGAAGCAGTGCTATGCAGGTGACCTCACACAATGTGGCATGCTGAGAGTGTCTCCATGGACATTTTTAATTTAAATGTTCACTAGAAGTTCTCTTTCTCTAGCAATCACTCAGATAGCAAAGGTATCAGGTTCTGCTTAGAAAAAAGGCGGAGGCATTTCAAATTGCCTCATTTAAAATGAAATATTGGAAGAGTTAGTTCCAAAATTGCGGTACACAAAATCTTGCCAAGTATAGAACATTCTGGGAACGCTCACAATTACTCTGTGGATCTGTGCTACCAAATTCCCAATGGCAAAGATGACACATAAAGTTTCCAGCTATAATATTGGGAGTCTGAAGCACTCAACAGGTCAAATTTTCACCAGAAAGTGTGGAAGCCTGAGACCTGCAGGTCATACTAAGGCACAGGTTAAGGAAGATGTCTGGTAAGAGAGAGAATACTCTTGTCTTCCTGGCTTATATCTCACCACAGACCTGAGAAACTGGAAGTCTTGACTATATTCTAAGCCTAGAACCTAGACTTGGAGCCCTGCGGTGCAAAAGAGAGAAGTTTTGTGGCCTCTGTTGGGAATTAGACACTTTGTGGTTCTACACCAGTGCCTCCACATGGACTACCCTAGAGTCAAGGAAGAAAACCTTCCCACCGTGCAAGGGAACTGAATTCCAGAAAGTCTTTTTGAGTATCTAGCCCCGAGGTGTGACATTTCCGTAGCACTGAACAGGACAGAGTTGTGCTGAAAACATGGGCCTGGCATCCTGGCAGGCATTGGTCCAGAGCAGCTAGCAGAACAGGGCAAAAATGCAAGGAGCATTTTGGAGATGTTATGTGAGTATTTCCAAAATCTTCTCTTTGGCTCCTAGACAATGATGAAGGTTTGGTTTCATTAATTAGCAGAATAAAAAAAAATTGCAGTATCATAATGTTCTGTGAACCCAAAATATCAGAGTTTCAGGCAGCTCCTTATTCAATGCTAGAACATAACCATTATTTCATTTGGCCACAGGTGGGCTTCCCTCAGTTTACAGGTCTACATTCAGAGGTTCTATATTCCAGTAAATACATATCCAAACACTAAAGCATCTATATTTTAACTTCAGACTTATAGTTTCAAATACCAATTTATAGAGAATTTCATGTAAAAAAAAAAAAAGGTGTTACAAAATGGTAGAGTAGAATGAATAAAATGAAGGTTGAATGAAGTAGTGGTATCATATTTTTATGGTAATTAAATTCTGTTGCAGAAGATAGTAAGAATTAACTACTGTATTCCACGAGGTTGCGTTGATTTGGCATTTAAACACAAAGCAGAAAGAATTGTTTGCAGCATAACCTGCTCATAGAATAGTAATTTAGCTTATTCTACAACAGATTACATTGACTGTTATCTCTAGTCTCAGGAAAGTGATTAAGTACTGCATCAAGGCTGGATAATAACTTTCACTGTGGTTTCTCTGACTTGATGAACTGCTTGAAAGCTGAAAGCAGCAGGTATGGCCTGTCAGTCACCAGAGTTTAACTCAGCTTGAGGTACCAAATAACTGTGTTTTAGCCATTGTATTTCTTCTTCGACTTCAAGAGTATCTCTAAATGTTTGACATCTATAACAGATTTTCTGCAGCAATCAAGTCTGGTTTTAAAGCATGTTTAATTTCTGAGTTTCGTCTATTAAATGTATATAAAACACAGGCATTTTAACCAGAAGATGAAGAAGAGATTTGCTTTTAAAAAAAAAATCGGGTAAGTAAATACATGTAACCAAAGTTTTGAGCTAAAGCAAGAGTAATGTTGATGGCTTTATTTAAAATTGAGGCAATAGCTTTCAATTTATCTGTGACTCTTCCCTGTAGAAATCAGGGTCATACTGGCCACTTTTCGTATCCATTAAGTGTTCTTGTGTGAAATAAACTTCAGGAGTGTTTTTTTTCATACAGTCATTTGAAGATACTTGTTAAAAAGTCTTATTTTACTTTTCCTTACGCAAAAGTTAACCTGTTTCTGGCTGCCCTAAACACATGTTCCTTTGTTCTTCTAGACTGCTATAACAGAACAGCACCCCAGCTCCACACCCAGAGAATCCTGCTAGGAATGTATGTGGAGATACCAAAAGTTTTAAAAATCAAACTGCTGGAGTTTCACTGATGAATGAACCCTGAGTGAGATTTGAGTAGTAAAGACCATTTTTCAGGTGAACTGTTCAGCCCAAAGCTAAAACTCAGAATAAGAGGGAAGTAGTGGGGAATAAGCATTACATTTCTTCCAGCTGTTTACGAAATAACTAATCTGCACCTAAGCCATTTAAATAACGTGAAAATAAATAAATTAATTCATTAATTAATTCATTAATTAATTAATGACATTTAATTTAGTTGTTTAATTCTTACATTTTCATAATAAAATCTATACATCAACACGGACTCTGTGGGCTCTATTAAATTTCAGGCTTCAAACTCAAGTATCCCAGAATGAGTTTGTGTTACAGTAAAAGTCACAATATGTATTTGGTCTCCTTGGCTACATCTGTATTACTACTTAAAACCACACAGGGATGATTTTTTTGTCCTGAGGCCAAATGACATGGCCAGGTTGGGCAAGGACTGCTGCATGTTCTGACCCTCTCCACTTCAAATGGCACAATCCAAACTGTCTGTAAGGAAATAACCCTGGCACATGCTCTTGTTTAGTCTGAGCTTAGGCAATGTCTGGGAGAACTGGCACTGCAGCAACAGCAGTGACTTTCCTACAGTCAAATGACAGGCTGGTGCTCCAGCCTAGTCCTATTTTTTTTATATTATGATATACATATCTACCTATATCTAGGTGTGTACATACATGCAGATATCTGCACATATCATGAGCATATTAAGTATATCCTAGAGTCTTTATGCTACAATACTTAATGAATAAAATCCACTACATTGCCTTCCATTCTCAGAAGGCTCCCTGATTTTGTTCAGCACTTTTTGTCTCTGTATCATGAAAGTGAAATGTCAGATTCTGGGAAGTGACACTGTGGTAGACAAAATCCATACAGGAGAACTGAACATACAAAGTACAGAAAAACAGAAAGCTCAACCCAGTTAGATGGTTTGTGCACGGTCCTGATGACATTTTGAGATCCTTCGTTTGTCCCTTTCTTCTGATCTACAGAGAAGCTGAGAAAAAAATCAGTATCTGATCTTAAATTCAGTCACCGAGGTTCAATCATAAGTCTTTCCAAAAAAAGGTATTGCTTTGAAAACAAGTTGTTGTCACCATTGGGTAACCATCACAGAAAAGTAATGTTTAATTCCCTTTGAAAATATGTCGTTTTTAGGAAAGCAACAAATGCTTTTTACTTTGGGAGCACGTCAGGATCAATTCCCAATTAAATGCAAAGACTTTTCTTCCTGTCATTCTAAATAGTTAACAGAAATTTATAAAGATGCATGTCTTTATTTCAGAAATGACAGTAATACAACTATATCATCTGGGAGTTGCTATTATTAATACTAAATCTTCCCACACAGGAGAAGTTTAAAAATTAATACTATTTTTTGCTTCAGTACATATGACTGTAAGATGGATAACTAAGCCTGCAAAAGCTATATTAGGAATATTTTTATGCAAAACTAAAATAAATTAATTTGATCTGATGAGTGCATACTTACTCAGTTTTGAGAGCCCATGTCTAGGAATACAGTCTGCTGCTCCTTGCAACAGATCAAACTGGTGATCAAACTGGTGAACTGAAGCCAATTTTGCACACATATACAATAAAAATAGAATGTATATGTAGCAAAGCCTACTTATTTCTGTTAGATTTGAACACATCGTTGAGGGTTATGGCTGGGCTAACCACTAAACACAGACAGATGCTGTCTAACATCTCTCCCTCCTCAA
>NW_009716489.1:24131-24761 GCF_000703405.1 Apaloderma vittatum
TAGGAGGAGAGACTTAAGGATTGGGAAAGAAAACTAAAGTAACTTTATTAATAATAATAATATTGATAAGGGAATAATAATTAATTATATACAAATATATACAAAACTGATCTTAAACCTGAATCCCCAGCTTCACCCCAAAAATAAGCCCCACATCTGTGTCCAGTATTGACATCATTCTATGATTCTTTTCAGTATTACCCGGTGACAGGACAAGAGCCACTGGGTACAAACATGAACACAGGAATTTTCATCTAAATATGAGAAAGAATTTCCTTACTGTGAGGGTTACACAGCACTGGAACAGGCTGCCCAGGGAGATCATGGAGTCTCTGTCTTTGGAGACTTTCCAAACCCACCTGGATGCAATCCTGTGTAATGTGCTCTGAGAAATCCTGCTTTAGCAGGGGAATTGGACTAGATGATCTCTAGAGGTTCCTTTCAGCTCCAACAACTCTATAATACTGTGAACACCACCCTCTGAGCTCTATCACTTAACCAGCTCTCAATCTGCTTCAACTGTCTACTCATCTAACCCACACCCCAGAGTTTCCTAATGAGAATGTTATGGGACACTGTCAAAAACCTTCCTGAAGTCAAGGTCAATAACTTCAGGGTCTGTCGTTGAGA
>NW_009716490.1:0-19269 GCF_000703405.1 Apaloderma vittatum
GTCAACCGGTACTCCCAGGTCCCTCTCTGTTAAGCCAAAATAGCAGGATACAGGAGGGAGAAGTGGGGAGAAAGGGACAAGTCCATTATCTGTGGTCACTGATGTGCCATAAGTGAGCTTCCAGTTGGAGAGGTATGGCAAGCTATGGTGGCTGAGGGAAGCAAGCAGTGCAGTGCCTCTCTAATGAAATGACAGCCTCTTCCAAGGCTTGGCAATGCTGTCAGGCACTTGACCCCTACGCAGAGGAACCAGCTATTCTGCCCCAGCATGCTGTGCCCCACTTTCTACAGATGGAGACGAGAAGATGACTCTCAAGGTTCCTCTAGCGGCTACTAAATTACATGATGCATAGTGATGAAGAATCAGTTTCTGAGAAGATGAAATAGCGTGATGTTTAATTTCCCTGTGTGCATTGCTGCACAGCATTGTCAGATACAAACAAGATTTGTAACTCTGAGGGGATAGAGGGAGATCTTTTTTCAGGCTGTTACGTCTGTCAGGAACAGCTTAATCACCAGTAGGGTTGCTTACTTGCCTAAGACCATTGCTGTATCTTTCAGGAATCATCAATGTTCCACTTAGGAAATATTTTTGCCTCTAGTGATTTGTATGTGTGTGTTAGCTATCCAGCAAAAGATGGCATGACTAAATAATCCAACAAGTGTTTTATCAGCTTGTGTTTGCTCCTGATGCAAAGACAATGCCCCCCAAACAGTCATTCCTCAGGAATGCAGATCTTAGAACTTTGGCATTAAATTTCACTTAATGGAATTTGCTGCACAGATAAAACACAAAAAACAGCAAGTCCTGACTCTGAGGACATTTCCTCTGATAACAAACAGTTGACATAGGAAAAAATATAATTTATCCACTGGTTTGTCTGAGGTCAATAATTTAAAACAACAAAGTTTAAAAAAAAATCCAGACAAGCACCCCAGAAGAATGGATTTCAAATTGATGAGGTATTTCATCCTGATTTTCAAGTCATATGAGCTCACTTGTTGCCGGACGTGCTTTAGAGGACTGGCACCAAGAGCTGCAGAGGAGTTGTGTTACTATTACAGCAGCCAGAGGAAACAATGCTTCATATCTGGTGCCCTGAGAGCCCTCTGGACAGCCAAGTGTGACAGAGATCTGGCCCTGGCCAGGAAAGTGGCAGTAAATCTTACACATACTTCGGATGTCTTTGGAGCAAAACCAGCACCCACAAACATATTGGTCCTGATGGCCTCCTGTGTCTGATGCTTTGCCAGGGAAACTTCCTCTGGTACACCACAGTGCTCGTCCATGCTGAAGACTAAACATGCTGGCAGAAACTCAGGGAAAACCAGAAAAGCCTTACAACTTTCCAGAGTACTGGTACCTTCTACAGATACTTCTGTCTTTATAACTTTTACTTTCATGAATTCTTTGCAGCCTATGCCAGGGGCCACTGACCCCTCCTTTGTTAATTCAGCAGGTTGCCATGACAATGGGAGGGAACTGAGAGGGGTTGTAATATATCTTAAAACCTTGGTACATGAAGAATTTTTGTGGTGGGCAATTGTCTCCATGCTTAGGCATACCAGTCAGATGCTGAAGTTAGTGGAGATTGGTACTCTGCTGACTTGTCAAGGTCCCAGAAAAACTTACTGAAGCAACAGGTGGGGATCATGTAATGGGAAAGACATACTGTCAAGCTGCCTCTCTGTTAAAGGGCATAAGCCCTACTATTACCTTCCTCATGCCCAGTCCTCCTCTCCTGGCCCTCCAGTCTGAATGTGTGAAGCTCACCTGTGCTGCACCATGGATAATTGGTTTCCTTACACCAAAGCAAAGGCCTAAGATGTTCCACAGTACCAGGTCAAACCTGCAGCATAAACTGCCTGCCAGCACACCTTTAGCAGGCAGAGAGGCATGAAATGGCAAACAGTGCACCCACTGCGGGTATGAATGGGGAGCTTTCTTCTCAGTTGCTGTCTACTGCTTGTCTCTCTGAATGGCAGTCCTGAAATCAAAGTGTTCAATGCATTTTCTATCTCTGTTAAAAAAAAAAGGCACTTCTACCCTAGAGGATACTTCAAAAAAAAAGCACTGAGTGGTTTGACATTTGCTATTAGAAATGTCAGTGTAGATGCCCTTTTCAGGAGTAGAATTTTTTCCCCAGGTGAGATATTATTAATAGTGGTGTACTTGGTTAGGCACAGGCCTTGGGCTTTCTCAGGGAGAAAAGAGGAGAGCAATAACTCAGACTTCCTTGCCCCATTCTAAGAGCACAGGTATTGCAAGAGTGTGTATTGTATATCCGTTTGCAAAGTGAAAGAAGGTGTCCAATGGGGCCTGCTGGTTGTTAATGGATTTAAGTCATCTAACGAGCTCGAGTAGTGGTGGATAAAACCATTTCCTTTGGTTTTAGAAAGGAACACCGTTGTCTCTAATTGCCAGTGGTTTTCTAGTACACAGGTCTGCGCATTCAGCACCAGCTTTCCTAAAGTGAACATGCAGTGGAAGAGCATGAAGAATGACACCTTGACTGGCCTCACAACATCCAGAAGCCTGTTCTCATCAGGAGTCAGGATACTGTCCTCTTTCCAATGCTCTGCACCTGTAACAAGCTGACAATGACAACTGTCACTCAGAGCAGAGCTCTTCCTATTCAGTTTCACCTTTGCAATAATCAAATACTAAGAAGTAATGCATTCTTGCTGCTGGGAACTCTTCTAGCTAGTTCTGTAGTTTGGAGGGCAAAGGAAGATGACAGCAGGCAGGAGAGGTTATTTGTAGAGTGGTTTGGAAAATCGATTTGTTCCAACCATAAAGTAGTGTGGGTGAGAATAAAAATAGAAACACTTAGTAAGAAATTTCTGCATTCACAATCTGTACAGCATTTGTTAGAATGTGGGTGTCAGCCCTTTGAGGGCACCAAAATTTACTTTTGCTTGTTTCCTTCCTGTTCTTAAACATATTCACTTGTCAAAATCCATAATATCAGAAAATTGATTTTTGAAGAAAGAATTTCCTTCTCAATGAAAAATCCTGGCCTGATTCTCAATAAATACGCTGTTTACTTGCCATCTGTCACTCTGTCCTATAATAGTCGTTGAAGGTATTCACCAGTATCTCAGAGGATTAAATTTCCACAAGCTTTGTGGAAGCTGAAGCTTGATTACGGGACCCACTGTAAAAGGGACTGTGACTTGAGTTCACTTAGTGTTTTCTTTGGCCTGTGGAGTGCCTCATCAACTTACGTCTCTTGTCCAGCCAGCAGTTTAAGGACCAGTTGGAGGGGCAAAACTAGATGAGACAAAGTGGGGAGCAAGAACAGTGTAGCTTAGAGTGAAACTCTCCAACATCTTTGGAGAGTGAGCTGGAGTTACGAGTTATGGAGTTATGCTGCTGCTAGTTTGATAAACTCTCTGAGAGGCATGAAACACCCACATGTCTTTATTCACTGCTCCAAAATAAGAAAAGCAAGTGGACAAATTGCCTTTTCCTCTAACACTTTACTACTCTGAGTGAACAAATGCAGAAATCCAAGACCAAGGAGACTTTTGCAGTTCTCTTTGCAGGCACTGGCGGTGTCACCTTGAAAAAGGTATTTGGGACAGGAGCAAAAAAACATACCTCAGCCCAGAATGGAATTATGAGGTCTTACCAATAACACGGTCTTGCTTAATTTTCAATTTGATAAGTTGAGGGATAACATGCTGAAGACACAGATCTTCAAGAAACAGCACCTTTTTTGCTCTGATTGCTAACAGAATGTGTTGGAAGAGCAGCTAAGTCTTCTAGATCTCTACAAGGATCAAATTATATGAAATTTGAGTCTTACTCTCCATTAAAAGAGAAATCAGGCCCCAGTTGATCCAGTTGTTTATGACTACTTACTGCCTTGGCTATCAGGCTGTGATACCTGCCTACCACTCTCTGGTTGACTTTGTCCATTGCCAGTGGTGATATGAAGCTTCACCGCTTCTCAAGTTTCTTCAAGTAAGCCCGTGAACTGCAACAGCAGAGCTGTGGATTGTTAGAAAAATAAAGAAGGATCATACCATGCTGCAACTTCCATCAGATTGCTTGGAGACTCATTTTAAAAGATCTTTCACTGATGTCTGAGTCCACCATTAAAAATATTAGATGCTATTTTAATTGCTTGTTCCAGCTTTCATGGAATCCAGCTGTCCTTGCATGGATCTAATTAGATTCTTCCCTGACTCCACAAACACTATATCTGGCAAGTGTGATTACTTGTGTGTGTAACAGGATGAAAGAAATACCTTGATTTGTGTATTAAGTTCTGATACTTTTCTTATTTGGTTCTTTGACCTTTTCTACATGCAGTCATTGGGCTAATTTGACTAAAATGCGTCCTTTGTACATTCCCTGCTGTAGAAAATACTTTCAGTGATTTAACTAAATGCCATGGTTTGCACTTCTAAACATATTGATGAAAATTAAGCCAGGATAAGCCATCTCCTCTGAGGGAGCTTTTTAACATACTTTTAGGGCTCTGGCAGGTGAATTATGGTGAGTCAGCTACACCAGTTTAAGGATTTGCAAGGCCTTTCTGGATCCTGGTCTTTGCTACTGCCACAGCAGGAGTAACCACCCCGGTTCCCTCGACCTGCGGGTGGCATGGGTTGTAAGCAGCAGCGTCTGAGCTTCAGACAGCCCCTTCCCTCAGCAGCCCTTGCTGCTAATAAACTGGGAGTTACCATGCTGTTCAGGACCCTGCACAGTGACATAAGCCCAGGAACAGGTCCTGCCTGAAGTTTTGCTTTCAGGTTTGTTATTCGAAGTGCTTTTTTAGCCTGACACAACTAGGCCTTCAAAGAGTCCCTTGTACTTTCACACCAGGTGGCCACTTACATTTACATGTGTTTATCTTGGCCAATGCCACTGTTTTTTTCTGCAGAGCTGAGACGACTGTGCTGGGCCATGTGCAAAAAAAGAAAAAAAGAGTTTATTCTTGGCCCTGAATGCTAAGAGCTGGTGGAAAATGCTATTTTAAAACAAAATTTCCAGTGCTTTGTCTGTTACTTCAGGATTCCTCTTCGTGGTAGCAGCTCCTGGCAGCTAGAATAAGAGAAAAGTTTTCCTGGCACTGTCAGGAGGATATCGCATCTTTGTGTACAAGTAATCAAGCCTTCTTTTGGGAGGATGAGTCTGGGCAAATGTGCCTCTGGTATTCAATGGCATTAGCCATATTCTGCATCCTGCCTTTAGTTGTCTGAAATCTTATACAAGTACCATAACAAAGGTATGTCTGGCAGCAGCAGTCAAAGAGATACCACAGACCTGGAAGAATATCCAGTGGCCAGCAGTTTTGGACTTAAATAAAACTGAATGGTCTTGATACACTTTGCTTAACTGGCTAGTGCCTTGAATCAGTCTGAAACTGTCAGCAGGCTCTGTGCCGTGTTGACAGGTAGCATGAATTCTCTTTCAGGTTTGCTTCTAAGCGTGTCAAAGGGCTTATTGAGGATGATGAAGTCCTCGGACACCAATCCACTACCCAGATTTGATTAAAAAGTGCCTGCTGGCCATTTATTTTACCAGACAACCTGCCTTAAGATCCATGAGAGATCACATGGCCTTAGCCTTTACATAGCACCTCTGCAGCAAGTATCAATGTGTGTTCCATGGGCCAGGTGGTGACAAGGCATATCTGTTCTACGTCTCTGCTGTAAGACTAGTTGTGTCAACATCTTAAGGACATATTGGGTGGAAGGATCAGGGAAAATTTAGGTAGTCTTGAAGTCTCTCCTAGCTGATACAGGGTATAAGGCTTTCCTATTCGCTTCCAAGGGCATGTTCAGCAGTGACACAGTCCACTTCAGATCAGATTGATAAAAAGGCCACTGCGGCACTAATTGTCTTCAATAGACAGCACAGAGAACTTCGGCCTGCATATTGGATGCCCTGTAAAGCAACCACAACTGTAAGTGGATATTGGATTTTTCCTTCATCTCCTGGTTGGATCTCTCAATTACATTTGTTATACTCAAGTTGTTAACTTGATGGCCAGCAGCTGTATTTTGTTGTTCTTGTTGGATTTTTTATTAGATGATATTATATCATGCCTACCACTGCTGAAGCCAGAGGTATATTTAAAATTAAGGCTGTCACAGGAGGTGGTAACATTCATATTTATCTCATGTATTTGTTGCTAGACAATAGTCTACTTGATTTAATTCAAACAGACTGGATTTCATATCTTATTTTCCTTTGCAAACTCTGTTCTGAGACTTGTGTGTGAACTGCTTCTTATTCAACTAATATACAGTATGTTGTCACAGCTCTGCATTAAATGAAAAGTTTTGCATTGAGAAACTACAGAGGCTTCAACTCATGAATTTTTTTTTGTTCTATACTTGTACTTCCAGATTATCTGTGGAGGAATTAAACATCTTCATTTTGGTGATACCAACAACATAACCAGGTTACTGGTTACACATGTCAGTCTCCCTTTTCTTCCTTCATGAATTTGTTTTGCAAAGTGTTTTTCCATCATACAGTACCTTTTCACTATGACATTCTCTCACCGTCTGTCATTCTGGAAAAATGGAGATACAGATATCCTGAAGATAGTGGTACCCACCTGAAAGTCATTGTGTTTGTTTTGTGTCTAGTGGAGGTTTTTGGTAGTGGGGAGACTATGAGGGCGGCTTCTGTGTGAGGCTTCCTGAGCCTCCCTCAGCTGTAAGTCAGACATGCCTCTGGCCAAGGCTGAGCCAATCAGAACCTCTGTGGTTTGGGCAATTGGGCAACTCCCTTTGTGTTGGGCAGTTCTTTTGGTTTGGAGAGGAGAGGGAGGTGGAAACGACCATGCAGACACCAAGGTCAGTGGGAAAGGAGGAGGAGAAGGGCAGCAGAGCAGAGGTTTCACTGATATCTGTGGTTAGATGGCGGGCTAAGACCCTGCTAAGTTAGCAGCATGTAGAAGACCTCACATCAGAGCAGGGGACTGCACCTGAAGCGTGCTGTGACTCCAAGGGAAGCCCACACTGGAGCAGTCTGTTGCTGGAAGAACTGCAGCCCATGGGAGAAACTCATGCAGGAGCAGCTCAGGGAGAACTGCAACCACATGGGAAGGATGCATGTTGGACAAGTTTGAGGAGGACTGTCTCACACAAGAGGGACACCATGTTGTAGCAGGAGAAGACTGAGAACTTGTCTGCTTGAGGATCAAGAAGCAGCATAGACAATGTGTAATGGACAGATCAAAACCCCCACTCCCTGCCCCATCAGTGGGGAGGGGATAGCTGGGAAGTAGGGAGGACTGGGGGGAAGGTGTATTTAAGATTTGATTGTATTTATTTTCTCACTACTCTGCCCTTATTTAATTGGTTGGTAAACTAGTGGTGGTTCTGTTTTCTAAATTAGATTGATGTTTTCTCCCAAAGACTACTCTATTTATTGCCCATGACCATAATTTGTGAGTGAGCCCTCCCTGTCCTTACTCTTGACCCTCAAGCCTTTTGTTGATTTTTTTCTTCCCATACTCAAAAGGAGAGCGCTAGTAGTGAGCAAGCAGCTGTGTGGTTCATCATTGCCAGCTGGGTGGCCTCTAACCATGACAGTCATTTATGAGAACAGAGATTTCACAGCAGCTTGAACTCTGTGTATCTTGTCCACAAGTGACCTGGCCAATGACTGAGGTCATGTTCAATAGCTGAGAAAGGCACAGCAAGAAAAATGCCTGTACCACACCTTTCCTTCTTTTCTCCTCTCCAGAGCATCACATACTGTTGCTTAACCTCTTCTTCCTTGGAGACATCTGTCTCCAAGATTTTCCCCACCCTATGGCCTTGGACATCACAGCATGGAAGGGGCCTGTCACTAAAAATAGGGCTATGGGGAGACGGAAGATGTTGGGAGTTGTGATCCCAAGAGAGGAGTTACAATTCTGTCTTCCAAGGGAGGGAAGGTGAGGTCCTGCATTTTCAATAGTCAAAGCCCAGAAGAGGACCAAAGCTAAAAGAAAAACACCCACAGTGCATGGCTAGTTTTACATAGTCTAATAAAAACAACTAGAGTCCAGGGAAAATAGCTCTTATCTCTACAGGTTTCCTCTGATACCTTCTTTATTTCAGTCTGTTTATAGATGGAGAGAATTCCAGCTTAGTCGTTAGACACTATCCCACTTTCTGTATGTAAATACTCAGAAAACACATGTCTGAGGCTCCAAATGAGGATTTTTCTGGCCATTTTTATCCTGAGTTTTAGACGTTACGGTCATGCACTAAGAATTTGTGTTGTCAGTAAGTCTGGCCTCTCAGAGACCATGGTCATGCAATAGGCCCACCAAGCAAGGTCACCAGATATCAGAGAGAAAGGGTGGCTGTAGCCCTCTGTACCCTGCCAGATGCAAATCTAAGCAGCATTTTAAGATTTCTAGTGTTGGAGACTCCTTTATAAAGTGAATTAGTGCTTATTAGGCTGTCAGTTTTGCAACACAACCTGCATTTATCTACAGATTCCTTCTACAGGGCTGGTCTTAAGACAGTATTTGCTCATCTTCTCTTTGTGCAGCTGAGCATTGCTTCTTCATACAGTACCTTGTGCTTGTCCCCACTGAGCAGCATCTCCAGTTTGAAGGCTAAATCTTCATGGCTGCGGTTTCTGTATTGCCTCCCTCCCTTTTGCAGAGTGAACAAAGGACAAGACTTGGTTATGTAAAGGCAGACCAAGGTGCTATTGAAGTGATGATGGCCCACCTACTGAAAATAATCACTAGCTCCATCCTAGTCATTACAGCCTTGAAGGTTTACATGAGGCTCAGGAAAGCCCTCCTAACAGCATTTTCTATGCCAAACAATGAAGCACGTCCCACAAATACCATTAGCCTCAACTGGTGCTAGCATAAAATTGTTCTGAGCAAGTTGGTGTTTAGGGATTTTGTTCTAGAATTAAAAAATTTTTAAGAATTCTCTACTTGCGAACAACTTTTTTCTGTGCTGACCTAAGCACTTTAGCTTTTTTTTTCCTCACACCATGAGAAAGAATGGCCTTTCTGTCTCATGCTACTGTTTTTTCACAAATACAGTAAATCATATGTAGAAATGCTGCTACTATTTCTGAAAGCCAAATCGATTCATACAGTCAGTGTGGTGCTTTTGTGGTGGGAAAGGAGTGCAGAAGTAAAGAGATCTGTATAAAGAAATGTAAAACTGAGGAGTGCTAGAATGGGAGATCCAGAGATAATATGGTAAATTCATGAATTGCAGGGACTACTGAATAGAGTGGCCTTTAGCCTAGGCTACCTGGCAATGCAGGGTACTTGGTAGCATAGACATAGCATCATGGAACAGAGACGGATGATGTGGAAGACAAGTGATGTGAAAGAGTCAGGATGATGTAAATGAGGACCACACTGCTGCAAGGATAAAAGATTACAAAATCATAGAATGCATTGGACTGGAAGGGACATTTAAAAGTCATGTAGTCCAACTTGCCTGCAGTGAGCAGGGACTTTTTTTGTGGGCTATATTAGCGTCTTTTACTGTTAAACATTTCCTAAACTTAAAAACTTGAAGCCCTGTTATGTTCATATAGTAAATGGCTTCCTTCTCTGCCCACTAAATGCCAGCCTCATGCTTAGCACCTTGGCCTCCTGTTGGCCTGCCTAAAACCCACAAGAAGGAAAAGTTGCTCTAGAGTAATTAGAGACTGACTTTCTCTTTCACGTTTGTCCAGCATCTGGCCCAGTGCTCTACACAGATGATGATGCACAGATGACAATGAGTGTGGTATCTGCCAGTTTAGCACACGCTGTTCAAGGCCTTTATAAGCCAGTCCTGGTGCTTGTTTAGAAGCAGGGAAATATGTATAAAAGAACATGTCAGTCTCAGAAGTGTGTCTCCTGAGAGATGGGTGTGTCCCTACAGCAGTGCATGCTGGCCTTCAGAGAACAATGTCTCCTCAGCAGCTGGAGGCAGGTCCCTTAGAAATCTCTTTCACTCATCTTTATCCCTGTTTTCTATATAAAGCCAAATAATTTAAACTTCTGCAGCAACAAGAAGACACAGAGTTCAAATTCAAAGTGAGTTCTGGCAGCTCAGAAATCCCAAGTGCATCAGCCCTCTCATGGGACTCATTCCACTGCTGCAGCACTACAAACCCAGGTTCCCTGCGGTTCGGATATCACACTTCCTTGTTAGCATGGATACTAACATAATTCTCCTCAGCCACCTCTTCTAAGGAAGAAGAGCCCTGCTTATATTTAATCACTCGCCATGCTGCAGCCTCTCCACACTCCAGTCATCCCTGTGGTGCTCCTCTGAATACACAAAATCCTTCTGTAAGAAATGAACTGGAGCTAGTATTCAGAATGTGGGTATCCTAGGTATGTAAGTATTAGCATAGTAATAAGGTCTGTTCTGTTGTCTCCCCATCTACTAATTTTCAACATTAGTTGCTTTTCATATTTTTACTGTTCACTAAAGTAATGTTTTTGCAGACCAACCCACAGTAATATAAAAATCTGCTTTTCAATGAAACTGGAATTCACAGTTCACCGCTTTGTAGGCAGTGTTGACACTGCTGTTTCCACATGGGGACTGCATTGTATTAAATAGCACAGAGTTTCATATACAACCTTTTCTTAGTTTTCTTGCAGCTTGAGGTTTTCTGCAACCCTTATCCACACCTATTGTTTTGCTACCCCAACATTTTGAGCTTGCCAAAGACAGTTGTTTCATTAGGCACCTACATTTTCTACCAGTCATTTGTAAACAGGCCGTGCAACACACACTTCTGTATAGATCCACATCATTAGAAACTTGTCTTCATGGTAAAATCTGACATTTTAGCCACTCATTACTGTTCTTTACCTTTCAGCTCATCTGTGCCTAGCTTCTTCAAACACCTGTACAGAATCATCTTTTCAAAGCTTTTTTAGAATCCCACATCATAACTAACAAATTAACTTTCCTCACAAATATGTTCAGTAGTTTCTCAAAATGACCCTTATAGATTGGTGTAACATAACTTCCTTCTGAAAAACTTGAGGACTTTTCTTGATTTTATTTATTATATCCATAAATTCCATCTTGTCTTGCTCAGCATGGATATCAGAATTACTAACATTCACTTCTCACAACACCCCTCTTCACAGCTTTTTTAAAACTGGTATGTTAGTGCCAGCCACTGTTCCTGCGCTGGGTTTGTTCTAAGTGATAGCTCTCACATCATAGTGACTTATGGCTTATTATGACTTGTTTCATAATTGGGCTTCTTTTGATGTTTGGGATTAATGTCATAATTCATGGTGACTTTTTCAGTCTTTATTTCACAAAGTTGTTCCATAGGTTTATTCAGACACAGGTCCTCCAGCATATCCCAAGAGAAGTGACCTGGGAACCTTAAAGACGTCCTTTCAAGTGAGCACAGATGTGAAGAAAGTGTTTAGATATCTCCTAGGGCCTTATCTTTTCACCCTGACTTCTGCGACCACCCACACCTTTTACACAGCCTGTGAAGGGCATCCTCCTGTGGGAAAGAAGCAAGGAAGAAAGATATGTCCTTGGGAAGTTGTTTCTCCAAGGTTTTTGCCATGGCTATTCATAGCTCTGACTAACTAGAAGGGCTCCTATTGTTCGTATCTGGTCTCACTTGAAACTTGTTTTCATCCTTCTGGTAGCATCTTTACCCTGCTGTTTAATCATGTCACCTTTCTATTCTGAACCAGGTCTTACACATTGCTCAGGGCCAAGTAGTCACCTGGTGTTACATTTTCTGTGCTCTATTAATTATCACTCTTCCACGAAGTTTCTGCTTGTATTAGCAGTTTCATTGAAAACTATGTCAACAGTTCCCACATGTTATTTCTAAGATGTCCAATATTTGCCAAAAACCAAATGTATACATTTTTATATATATATGTTTGTATACATTATTATTTCCTATTGCCAGTGTACTGCTTAAATGAGAATGTTATCTCTTCAAACAGCTCTTCTTATTTTCTTTTTCAAGAGTTTCCACTCTACCCTTTTATTGAGGGTGCGGTGTCTCTCCACCCCTAAAGATGATGCATCATTCCAAATAGTAATAATAGTAAAATTTCACTGTTCTTCACTCATTTTCCTTCTTTTTTATTTTCTGATTGGTTATTTTAGCTGCAGCCTGCTTCCATGCTGGGTTACCTGAAGCCCTCCCACTCCAAAAATTAGTCCCTTTCTTAACGGAACTAAACATTTTCCCCTCATACTTTTTTTATGTCATTTACTCCGCCATATATTAAGGCTGTGCTTTTCCACATCTCTAACCAACATACTCTTGGAAGAACTTCCAAATATGATCCTGTCTAAATTATGTATATAGAATCTTCCTTCTTACCCATTCCTTTTTCAATCAAAAATGGTCGTCTGTCACTATCACCTCCTTTCCAGCACTCCCTAAGAGCCTGTCTAGATACATGGAGGGATTTACTACCTTTACATCATCTGCCAACTGAGAATCCATGCAGTCTTCTGCAATATCCTAAGCAGATATTTTACACACATGCTATTTATATGCAGACACTGTAATAGCCTGCTTCTTCCTCCCTGTTGGAAGGCCTATTATCATTCATGTAAGACCATATATGTGCCCACTGTGGGACTCATTTCTCACTTTTTTGGTAGGCTGGCTATTAGATTTATCCTTTTCTCAGCTGCACTACACTGCTAAAGCTGCAATGTCCAAGAAATGTTGTGGCAAACTCCTCTTTCTCACAGAGTCTCTGGGGCAAGTGGTCTGTGCTTGGGAGCTAGGCAGTGATCCACCTGCATGGCAAGCAATGACATCTGTGCTGTGAACAGGAACATCTCCTATGCCCCTGTGCCTTGTAGGCTTTCCCGGAGGGGAGAATGAAATTCCCTTGCTACTATAGTTTGAGGTGAGTGCATTAATTTATTCTTCATTTTAGACAGGCTACTTGGCTTCCATGTGGGGTTGGACTCTCTGTGGGAGTCAGGACAGACTCTCTGTTATACCATGTTAATGCTGGTCTCACATACACACACTGCAAAAACCTAAGCACATCAGCTTTGTGTGCCTGGAGCCTTAAAAGCAGTATTTCTTCAAATAATTTTGTTTAGAACTGTTTAGTTTAATTCTTGACTGAAAGCCTTCTCCGAGTCCTCAGCACACTTTAGAGGGTTAGTTCCAATAGCCGTATATCTGCAAAGGACTTTTCCACAGCACAACAAAGCAAATTCTGCCTCTATGAAGAGCATATACAGAGTTAGGTGCAGCTAAAGACATTTTTTTTGGAAGTAATCCACCAGCCTGCCATTTCCATAATGTCAAAGTGGGGAGATTTTTCTTTCATCCTTGGCATTCATAATGATCCTTATGGTTAAAGAAGCCTGGATGATCTTGAAAGTATTAGACTGGAGAGTAACGCATTTTCAACCTTGTATATTTTTAAAACAAAGTGGTCTTGCGAACAGTTCTGCAACCTTCAGGCAGCAGCAACTCTGGAAACCGCGTATAAAACGCTGGCCCCTAGTGGCAACTAATAACTACTACCAATAAGAAGACAAATCCTTGTGTACAGAAGGATGATGAGGAAGAGCATAAAGCACAGCATCTCTGAAATAATGGTACTACTTTTTATAATTCTTATTGCTTGGACAGCAACCAGCTGTGGTAGGAAATAGTAGAAAAACGCAAAAAAATGCTATGTTGTAAGGACCAAAGTCGACATCAATTCCCTAGGCTGCCAGAACCAGAATGAATACACTTTCCCGAATGAATAAGCTTTCCATTGTGTTCTAAAGTACCCTTTCCTTAAAATAATCATGGTCTAGGAATCAATAAGGCCTGTTAAATGGATTAAAAATGGACCAAAAAATAGATCTCAAAAGGTAATTGCTCAAGTGGACCAGTCTGTGAATGCAGATGATTTCAGTTCTATCCCTGAGGATGGATTTCAGTCCAAGGGCTGTTCAATATTTTAATCAATAATCTGGAAGGAGGCATGAAGATCATTGCTGATAAAATTTGCAGATGAAACAGGAATGCATAGAATAGTTAATGGTTAAGGATAGGTTCCTCAGGGAAATCTGGATTTTTAAGCTGTAGTGCCCAGTGTGTATGCCTTTATATTTAAAAAAAATTAGTGACAAGCAGTCTCTCGTGATTGGGGGGACAGTTATGGGAAGCAATGCCTCTGGCAGAGTAACTTAATATCCGTTTTGAGTGAGAGGCTGCAGCTGAAAAGATTAGCACCATCCTCCTGTACAGAGATTGAGAACAAGGAGCAGGGACAAGGACAGGCTGCTGCCTCTAGCTGTGGTGACACCATCCCTAGCCTGCTGTGTCCAGCTTGGTGCCACTGCTGTGGAAGAGATTGTGAAGGAGGCAAAGGGATGGAGCATAAAATGGAAAAGTGGAGGGCTCAGAAAACAGATATATTAGTGATGAAATGTCTGAAAATGCTACCTTGAAGTAACAAGTTGCAAGCATCTTGGTTTATTTAGAGAGAGAAGGACGAGAGACTGATCTTACTAAAAGCAGTGGTTTTCATCCTGTGCTTACTGATGCACTGACAAGGGACCATGCAGGAATCAGCTTTTGCATGGGAGACTGCTCAAGAACATGTACATTTTTAAGCCTTATAAAGAGTGGTCTGCAATTAACAAAACAATAAGAAGGTGAAGTAGTTGAGAGAGATTTTTTTATTTTACATCTTTTACATATTCTATATTTTTAATTATTTTTTTCTAAGTTCAGGAGCTGCAAAGACAAAATTAAGGATGGAAATGTTTAATCAATAGAGTAATTGCTGAAAGCTGAATGGTGGATTCTCTTTTCATTGAAAACTACACATCTTCCTGCAGAGCGAGGTGCTAACATACCAGCCACATATGGCTTGCAACAGATCAAGTGAGGATATAGGCATGCCAGGGATATGTACAGCATCTCACCAACTGAGAATTAAGATGCTTCATGTACCTGAGCCCTGTGACCTGTAGCCTGCAGAAAGGCCACACTGGGAAAATTAATTCCAGGTACTAATTTCAGTTGACTTCAACAACCACTGTAGATGAGATAACTTCAGTGGGAAAACTTAATTTTGGAGAGGTGGACCCAGGAACAGGGCACAAATGCATTTCTGGCTCAGAGCAGCTCTGACACGGGAAATGCATGAGTGTCTTAGTACTTACAGTTCACAGTGACTGTCAGAGTGTAAGGTCTGTTCCTGATCTTGGTAAAAGTCTGACCTGAAGATCTCCTAGCCCCTAAAGCTTCTCAGCTCAATTTTGTTGCCTGAGAAGCATCCTGATCATAATGTAACAGATGGCATGGTCTCCTATAGGGACAGAGCTATATGGATGTGATGAGAAAAGCTGCAGGTTTCGATTTCAGTCCCAGCCCACTGCTAATTTTCTTTAGTCACTGATGCAAAATATTGATTTCAAGGGAGATTTAAAAGTGTTACTAATCCACAGGGGAATAGTAGTATATATTTAAATTCCATATGTTGATTAAAGCTGCCAAATGTCTTCTTTGTGATTACCCACGTGGTTTTGAATGCATTTAGTTCTCAGTTCTGTAAGGATCCATCTTCAAGATGGGGAAAAGGAAAAAGAAGTAAGCTAGCAAGAGCACAGGAATAGAGCAAAATGAGAAGAAATGTTATTAACTGCCCCAGTCACATGGCCCTGAGCGTGAGTGCTTAGTTGCTTGCTCATGTATCTTGGTGGCTTCTGGCTTTCTTGCACTGAGGATATCAGTTTAGATGGATATTGCTCAATATGGCAGGCTTTTGGCAAACTCTTGGCATCTGGGCGTGGGTTTCTCATTCCAACACCTTTCAGGAAAGTGTTCTAGCCAGTAAGAACTCAGGGTGATGAGACTTTCCTGGGCAGTATAACTACCAATACCCATGATCCCTCTTCAGTGCTATGTTCTCTCCTGAGTCTCATTTTCTTCCTATGTGCTCTTGTGGGCATAGGCCCAAATCTGTTGGTGACAGCAGCCAACTGATTCGGATTGAGATCCACCCCAGCTTTAGACAATATTTCAGACCCTTTCCCTCAATTTCTGGATTACGTTCTGCTTCTTAGTGGTTATCTTTTGGTCTTACAGAATGTTAAATGGAAGAACTGTGACAACACAAACCAGGACCAAGTGTTTTAGGAGCAAGAAACTCCTCAACATTGCAATGGGCCTTGAGTGCCTAAGTCTTTTGGGTGCATATGGAAACTACTAGCTAAATGTCTGATTAGGACTGGTTAAAAATGTTCTGACTGAACAGCTGTCTGACAGAAAATGCCCTTTTTATTAAATTGAACATTCCACAGAAACTTGCCAGTTTTGATGAAAATTATCAAAGTGCTTTATTTCTGCCAAGCTGGAGCTTTTGATATGATTAATTTGGCACACTTACAAGCCATTATGATGGGCAAAATGGTAACACTGAAGAGAAGAATTGCAGCCTTTACTGAGATGTTGCATTTTGATAATATTGTTCAAAATTAATTTTAAAGGGGAGGAAGGTGCAAGACACAGCTTTCCAGGGAAATGTCAAAAGCAAGGCTCGTCAAAATACACGTTCTGCTTCCAAGCTACCCGTCTTTAAAAAGCCCCAGATTCTGGGCAGCTTACGCTTCAAGTACAGCTTGCCATCCACCCTTCCCACATCAGTATTCCAGTTCGGCCATGGTCCCTACTCATCCCACTGAGTGACTTCCCTTCCTTCCAGCAAGAAAATTCTCTCGGAGACTTGTGTGACAAGTGTCTCCCATCAGTTCCTGCTAAGGGCCCATTCCAAGCCTGCTTTTCTCAGGGGGGAATTCATGAAAAGATCTCAATGATAAATAGATGCCAAGGAACAGTTGGTCCTGTGGAGAGAAGGTGTGTGATCCCTGAACAAGTCTTCTGCTGGAACTATTGAAAGGCATGACAGAGAGATTGAACAGGATGCTGCAAAGCATTCCGGGACACAGGTCCCATGGGGAATGGGTGCTGAGTGCAGCACCAAGATTAAACCATTGAGGCTCATCTTGCAAAAGAAAAAGCAAGCCATGCACCTCTGGGTATTTATCTGTGCGCCCTGGGAGAGGAGGGCAGGTGATGGAATTAAAAGGCAGATAACCATAGGCTGATGGCATATTCCCTTGGCACAAAACCTGATTAAATTTGGGCTCCCACACAGGGAAGCAGACTTGTCATCAGGACCTCCAAAAAGGGATTAGATGCCTTAAATGGAAACAGTCTGTATTTGTAATTACACTGCTTGGGATAACATTTCTGTGGGATACTTAGCCTTATTGTTCGTGGAGTAAACTGATCTGTAGCTGAGTTTAGGACAGGAGTTCCCTGTGCTGAAGTCTTGCAGCAAAATTAATACTATGCGTATTTTGTTGCTTTCTCCAAATATTTGGTTGCCAGTCACTTGTGATGGTGCAATTATCCCACCTTCCCCTGGTGCCAGGTGTGATTCCTTCTCTATGGAAGACAAGACAACCTGGTACAAGACACAGGCTGTGAAAGATGGAGACCACTACGAGAAAACACCTGTTTAAATGTCTGGCCTCTACTTTCCCCACAAACTGTGAAAAACAGAATGCCAGCGCATTAAGTGGCTTTGATGTGCCTGGCTCCTGCCTCCCTGGTTGCGTGGGACTAACAATAAGAGCCCATCACCTCCTGACAGCCCAAAACAGCTGCAGCTTCTACTAGGGATATATTTCTAAAGAGATGACACCAGCATCTCCAAACATGACAACAACATGGGCTTGAGCAATTGGTGGAAAATACGAGAAAAGTACTTGACAAAAGTCAATTATCTCTAAGGCAAGTCCAAGGGAGATTCTTTGAGTTCTCCTAGATTACAGCTGACTGTGACCAGCACCTCCCCTGAGTTGGGACACCTCTCATGTACCAACTTCTGAAGGCTGTTGGTTGATGGAAAGCAGGGCAAGTCATCCTGCTCAAGTCTCAGCTATCACCTATTGATTAATGCCGATGATGCATGGTAAGTATTTGCTCTAAACTCAAAATGAGTGAAATTTTGACTATAAGCTAGCCTTTACATCCATGTCTCTACTTATTTATGCATTTAAGTATAAATATTTGCTTTCATGAGTGTGGATGTCCACAGTGCGGCTTCGATTGCCTACACATCTCTTTTTATAGTTGTATATTCCATATTTATACATGTAGACATATATATATATATGTATACATTCTTTCATTGAAATACCTTGTAGTAAGTTAGCGTGAATCTTGTCATCTACGAACCTGTAATTAAGTTAATATAGCCTATTCTACTAAATCATTTTAAAATCTTTAAATAGGTTAATGATTAAGTGCTGTTATAATTTAACTCTTTTATATGTACCTCATATCATTAATAAATTTTGAATAATCACTGATCTAAATCATCCTTCCTGAAACATCGCTGCTGTAAGTGGGCCCTCAGCTACACTGACCATCCATTTGCACCTCTGGAACACTTCTAACGTACCTCCATTATACTACATTAGTGTGATAATGTAGGTGATTCTGCTTCTCAAAGAGCAGAGTCAAAGCACTAAGAAACACTGCAGTATTAATGCAGCTTTCTGTTACCTAATCTGTTGTTGGGAGGAAATGCAAAGAAATATCTAAGATTATGATATTACAAACAATATTAAAATACAACAGAAAAACTTAATTACAGAGCGGAATAGGCAAATAGAGATCTGAGTAGTCTGCTGGTGGAAGTCTGCTCAGAGTCAAAGAAACTGAGAAAGTGAGAACCAGAGTCACTGTGTTCTCGCATGACCACCAAACATGAGACACTTGGATGAACCTTTGGGGAACATGAGGCTCCTTGTTACCAGTTTAATGCTGCTTGCGCTGAGCAGTGTAATTTTATGGTGTGGTGATGGAGGTTCAAATGCTTGCAAGGGAACAACTGTGGGAGAAAATAGCAATTTCATAGAATCATAGAATGGCTTAGGTTGGAAGGCACCTTAGAGATCATCTAATCCAACCTCTCTGCTATGGGCAGGGATGCCTCTTAACTAGATCAGGTTGCTCAAGGCCTCATCCAGCCTAGTCTTGAACACCTCCAGGGAGGGGGCATTCACAACTTCTCTGGGCAATTTATTCCAAACTCTCATCACCTTTGTACTGGAGAATTTCTCCCCAAGATCCAACCTATATCTATTCTCCTTCCATTTAAATCCTTTTCCCTTTGTCCTATCATGGACACTCTTGTAAAAAGTCCCTCCCCAGCCTTCCTGTAGGTTCCCTTCAGGTACTGGAAGGCAGCTATCAGGTCCCCCCAAAGTCTTCTCTTTTCCAGAC
>NW_009716490.1:19392-35094 GCF_000703405.1 Apaloderma vittatum
CGGTATTCGAGGTGGGGTCTCACAACGGCAGAGTAAAGGGGGAGAATTACCTCTCTTGACCTGCTGACCACGCTTCTCTTGATCCATCCCAGGATGCTGTTGGCCTTCTGGGCTGCATGAGCGCACTGCCGGCTCATGTTGAGCTTCTCATCTATCAACACCCTCAAATCCTTCTCTTCAGGGCTACTTGCAACCCACTCTGTGCCCAGTTTTTATCTGTGCCTGGGATGGACCCGACCCAGGTGCAGGACCTTGCATTTTGATTGTTGAAGCTCCTGCAGTTTGCACTGGCCCATTTCTCAAGCCTGTCAAGGTCCCTCTGGATGACATCTCTTCCCTCAAGCAAGCCCAGCACACCACACAGCTGGGTGTCATTGGTAAACTTGCTGAGGGTACACTGGCTGCCATTGTCCATGTCACTGACAAAGATGTTGAACAGCACTAGGCCCAGAGCAGACCCCTGAGGAACACCGCTTGTCACTGGTCTCCATGTGGACATTCAGCCGTTGACCACAACTTTCTGAGTGTGACCTTCTAAGCAGTTCCTTATCCACTGAGTGGCCCATCTGTCAAATCCATGTCTCTCCATTTTAGAGACAAGGATGTCATGTGGGACAGTGTCAAATGCCTTGCACAAGTCCAGATAGATGATGTCAGTTGCTCTTCCCACGTCAACCAGAGCTGTAACTTCGTCATAGAAGGCCACTAAATTAGTCAGGCACGATTTGCCCCTAGTGAAGCCATGCTGGCTATCACTAACCACTTGATTACTTTTTATGTGTCTTAGTACAGCTGCCAGGAGAATCTGTTCCATGATTTTACCTAACACAGAGGTGAGGCTGACTAGTCTGTGTTTTCCTGAATTTTCTTTGCTTCCCTTTTTAAAAATCAGAGTTATGTTTCCCTTTTTCCAATCTGTGGGAGTCTTGCCACATTGCCACGACTTCTCAAATATAATGCCTAGTGGCCTAGCAATTTTGGCCACCAGTTCCTTCAGGACATTGTGAAGAGAGAAACAGCCTTGATGGGCCACTCTCTCTATAAGGCATGATTGAATAAAAAGGTAAAGGGAGATGTTTCATCCCAGAAGACCAGCAGAAGTAACATTTGGGACA
This sequence comes from Apaloderma vittatum, assembly GCF_000703405.1. Classification (NCBI taxonomy): domain Eukaryota; kingdom Metazoa; phylum Chordata; class Aves; order Trogoniformes; family Trogonidae; genus Apaloderma; species Apaloderma vittatum. The sequence goes on from NW_009716490.1 coordinate 20,508, forward strand.
AACTGCAAACTTTGCAGAAGCATGGAGTCAGTCACAAGAAATCCTAGAGAAGATCAAGAGGATTATGACAGTATTTTATATTGCCTGAACTTACTTCTGCACAACAAAGTGCAAGATTTCCTTGCCTGAGCAAACAATGATGTTTGGTTCATATATCTAGAATGAGGAAGACAGATGCGCATCTTTGCGCCATATGTGTACTGTACCTCTGGTGATTATGTAGTTCATGGTAATGATCTTCCAAAGTTATATACATTTGTAAGCAGAATCTTGTTAATAGTCCCATTAATCTCAGTGCAATTATTCCTGATTATAATATTAAACATATGTATAAATCTTTTTGCAACTCTTTATCATTAATTCATGAAGAAATAAATGAACAGGATTAAGGAAATGGCTTTTTCATTTCTGTATTTTTAATTTCTTTCCTTTAGTTCAAATCCCAATCAGACCAAAGCTCCATCCCAAAAAGTGGCTATGGCAACCAAATCATGCAGATGCCCAGAGAAACAGACAGCTAGGAGGGTGGAAAACCCTGCCTTGGAGCACACCTGCACCGTGGTTATAGGCTCCTGGTTTTGTACTCTGACACATTAGAAAACGTCCAACCAGCTCCAGGCAGATCATAGGACATTTTTCTGGTTTACTGAAATTCAAACATTCTCAAAGAGACTCTGTTGTAGCTGTTGTATTTGTTGCCTTTGCAGGATCCTGGTATCCATATCCCTATCTAAGTGATTTACATTTCAGGATAGGAGAATTTCCTTCTACCTGAGCAGTTTAAGAGAAACGTGAAAGTGATGCCTGTGTAAGCAATAAGTATCACAGATGCTTAAACTACCATGGCTCATTCTCTGAAAAGACTACAACTGACACTGTCATGGTGCTTGCCCTTTCAGAGAATCTAGGAGTTTCAGTTTATTTCTCAGGGAGTCTGGACCTAGTGATGTCTTTGTCTAGGATCTTTACTCTCTCTGTGAGAACTTCAGCAAGTCAAGCTGTGCCCAAAGGGCACCAGAGATAGCCCAGAGAACTGACATATTTGGAAAGTGATATGCACACATAATGCAAAGTTCACGTGGTTGCTGAATGCGTCCCACTGCTCATGACTGGGATAGTCATTGTTCTGTTCAGCTCTCAAGTTGATTTTGCAAGCCAAATGTCCAAGTACATAAAAGAGACACAGAGGCAGCTGAAGGCAGAGGATATCTGTGTAAGAGAGAGGAAAGTGTTTGGGATACTTTATCAAATAAGTGGTGCAGAATACTTCAGCGGGGCGGGGGTGGAGGGGGGCTATGCTTTAGCTATGGGACACCAAGCCATGGGAATGCAGGCTCTGTAGATACAGTGGTCCATGAACATCCTGTCTGTAATTGCAGTAACTCTCTTCTTGATGCTGGCTGTTCATCTCTGACAGTGCACATGTCCCACCCTGGAGAAGACATTAAGGGGCTGGAGTCCCTGACATGTTTTCTTTGTTGCTGCTCTAGGTGTGTAAAGAGCACACATGTGCTCTCATCAGACAAGGCACTTTCATGTCTTGTTTCAGCCCCTGGAGCAGCAGCAGCAAAGCAGAGAGAGTTTATTGGTGAACTTGGCCAATGATTTCTGAAGTCACAGTCTAACCAATCTTTGTAAGAAAACATGTGGGTAAGGATACAACACTTCTCATCTTACGGAGTGGCCTATCCAGAGCTTGATCCCTCTGGCTTTTGTGGTCGCTCTGGCTTGTAAAAACCCCAGCCCACTGTCAACAGGGACATCCACTGCCTCCTGAGCTTTGCATGCTGGTCTCTGAGGAGGCTAGATCATGCTATTTTACTTACTCTTCCCCTTCTTCCTTTCCTCTTCTGCCATAATGACAGTGCTGCTTCTCCCAGCTGTTAAAAACTTTCCTTCAGCATGATCTTCTTGCCAGGCATTTCCCTTCTGAGATGTGGCTGAGTCATCCAGGGGTCAACTGCTCTGACATATTACTGGAAATATGACAAGGTAAGGGAGCTCACGGCAACTCCTCCCATTGCTTTTTCAAGCCGTTCAAGCTCACCAGAGGCTGATCACTAGCTGCATGCAGGATGAAATGGGAGGATTGTGTTGGCAATTTGGCACCCAGAACTGAACATATTGGTTTCCCAGTCGCAGGCTGTTTCCTGGAAACCAAATAATCTCTGTGGCCAGCACCATCTCCTATTATTCTTTATTAAGAATTTAGCTCAATACATCAAACTAGCCACAGAGAAAATTCAATTAATTGGCCTCCTCAGTAGATTTTCTACTCTGATGTAAACAAGGAGGCTGGCCTGGGAGAGCAGAGATTACCGAGGCAAGACTCTTCCAAGAGGAAAGCTCAGAGAGAATGTACATGTTGAATGACTGAGGGAACTACATTTAGTGCTGGAGCTTAGCAGGCATGAATGATGTGAGTTCATCCAACTCACTGTTCCCATAAGCAAAGAGCCACAGAAGACCTCTAGCCTCTGGAGAATGATCGAGGGAAATCATGAATAAGGTGGAAGAGGTCTGCTCCTAGCACGTGTTGCTGGAGTGAGGTACCAAACTCTGATTGCTGGGCAGTGCAGATGCTTCAGCAAGCAGAAGCCACTTTTGTTGCCCATGGGATAGTGTTTGCAAGGTTTTCCTTGCAGCACTGGCCTTGGCCTGGGGTGATAGAGCAAGCTACATCTGCCTCACCTTCCATTCTCATGGGGCCTCTGAAGGCACAGTTCCAGCTGCCTCACGACTGTTGTTCTCAAGGTGCATGGGGCACAGGGGTGTTGGGGTTTTCCATTTGGGCACAGCTGCATGTCCAGATGTTTATTGCTGTTTGTTGTTCCTTTCCTCCACCACTCATTTCTCCGCTCCTTAGTGCGATTACTGGATAAAGCACACTTTCTGATAGACCTGGATATGAATCATAGAATCACAGAATGGCCTAGGTTGAAAGGGACCTTAGAGATCATCTAGACCAACCTCCCTGTCATGGGCAGGGACGCCTCTCAACTAGATCAGGCTACTCAAGGCTCCGTCCAATTTGGCCTTGAACACCTCTAGGGAGGAGGCAGCCAAAACATCTCTGGGCAATTTATTCCAACGTCTTGCTGCCCTCGTACTGAAGAATTTCTTCCTAAGATCTAATCTAAATCTATTCTCCTTCAACTTAAACCCATTTCCCTTTTCCTATCAGTGGACACTCTTGTAAAAAGTCCCTTCCCAGCCTTCCTGTAGGTTCCCTTCAAGTACTGGAAGGCAGCTATTAGGTCCCCCCGAAGTCTTCTCTTTTCAAGACTGAACAGTCTCAGCTCCCACAGCCTGTCCTCGTAGCAGAGGTGCTCCAGCCCCTGGATCATGCTTGTGGCCTCCTCTGAACACACTCCAACAGATCCATGTTCCTCTTATGGTGGGGGCACCAAAACTGGATGCAGTATTCAAGATGGGGTCTCACAATGCCTGTATAATATTCAGTCCTACTACTGCAACCCAGATGGGATCTTCAGTATATTCCTGATTTCTGCTAATATCTTCTTTTATGCAGAGGATTTGTTATTATTAACATCTATGTACAAAGACTTGTATTTCAATATAAGTGAAACTGACATTTTTGCATATCTAAAAGCATATAAATTATTCTATTCATTCCTCTTTTTCAAAAAAACCACCAAAAATATACACTGGAAATTAAAGCACCATCACACTTCGAAAGGATTAACCACTAATAAAAATATTAAAGAATAATTTTCTTGAGAAATAAAATTTTGCTCTTGACTACCTTGTGAACAGAGAAAAGACAAAATTTGCAACAAGTTCTGCCCATCTGTGTTTCAAAACAGTTTTTAAACATATATCTATTTCTTAATTAAGTTTCCATATTAACAATAGCACTTTAAATTGGAAAGCACATTTTCTTAAACTTGGAAATATTGGAAGAAAGCTTTCTAGATAAAAGAGATAAGTAAAAGACTAGGGCATCCTTCATTCAGAAAGCTGTTTGCTGTTTGATAGACATTCTTTGACACAAAGACATGAGACTTGACAAATACCTGCAAATACCACTATAAAGGTGAAATTACCACATGTAATTCACTACTTAGATGATGTTGTCTTCCCAGAGAACCAGGTGAGCTTCATCCCTGTGTCATCCACAAAAAAAGAGAGACACTTCCTACTTGTCACTGTTCTGTATTCCCTCAGCCCTTGATACACTGTGTGATTTGCACATCCCTCTTTTATGCTGCGGTCTCAGAGGTGATGTAACTGGCTGGGAAGTGTTGCATTTCCAGCACTTACACATCCAAATGACCAGCAAAGCATGTGCTGTTGGTGACAAAAGTGGCTGACCAGGGGAACACATTTCTTCAGAGTAAGATGTGCTACAAGCATACAAAAGCTATAGGCTTGATGCAGAGGTAATTGGATGAAGTCCTACAGCCCTTGTGCTTTACTGGATGTCGGTCTAAATAAGGTAATGGTCCCTGATGACCTTTAAATCTATGACACGCTGATTATTATACTCCTTGATCATGGATTCTTCTGATAGAAATCTCTTCCATTTGGTTTTAGACTGGCCCACAACACAGGATCCATGCATTTGCACATGGAAGGAATTGCAATAGAGGCATCCTTAAATAAGTTCATAGAATGTCTCTCATCTTCTCCACCCCCCTGCCCTTTTTTTAGGATTAAAGATTCCTTTTGGTGTTTCGGTGGGTTTTTTTCCTTCGGAAGTAATTTTCAGATCCTTTTGCAATTTCTGAACATTGGATATCTGTGAATGTTGGATGTCTGCTGTGCTTTTCGCAAAGGGTTGGCAGGAACTTTTTTTCTGGAGAGGGTGTCAGTGCTGTGGGAGCAAGGAGACCTCTCTATAAAAGGCTAAGGCTTAGATACATGGCTGGCACACATGACCTGATCCACAGCAAGTGTCACTGTGTGCAGTGCTATCATCTCAAGCACTTTTCCCCACCTACACTTTTGTTGGGATCAAAGCCACCCCCTGCCCTTGCCAAAGAGTTGTGCAGGTGGTGCAGTGTTCAGTCCTGCTCGCCTGCTTGCCAGAGAGAAAATGAGGCAACTGCGTACACCAGAAATGCCCTCACAGAGGAAACTTCAAGGGAAACAGAATAAATTACCATTACATTAGAAAAGTTGAGTACACTGAAACATACAGGAGTTGTTCTACCAGGGATGCTGATTTTGGAAGAAGAAAGCCAAAATTAAAATCAACCCTTTAACCTCACTCTCTTGCTTGTTTATTCACAATCAATAGTATGACCACAAAAGGCGTTATTTCAACACAAAAGCATTTTGGCTCCAAAGTGGTCCTGGCAGATCTAGCAACTACAAAGTGTAGAATCATGAAATTAAGGCAAACTTTTGAGCTAAGACTGCACTAAGAATACAAAGCTGTAGCGTAAGAAATAACATCCCACCATTTCCTTGAGGAAGAGACAACTAGCCATCTAATAACATGTTACTTTCACCTCTGATTTTTATAGAACACGGCAAAGTAAGTTTATTGCCATGAATATATTTTTTATCAACAGGGTAGGTGTGATATCTGTTCTTTATAGGTAAACCTGAATCCCCAAAAATGTTTTTCTACACGGGTTTTTTAGACAAGATTTCTCTTGGTCCTGTTCAGTCTGGGCCCGAGAACAGTGCCAGCACAGGGCATGGATGGGTGGATAGATATAGACTGTCTCCTCTTGAACATTTTGTGTTTGCACTGATTACTCCAAATCTGTCAGAAGTCTGGACCAACGTACAGGTTCTAGACAGAGTATGTAGACTCTCTGAACTGCTGATATACTCTACCTGCCAGCCTAAGGCACTCTTCTCTGGGAAGACCTCAGGGTTTGCAGTCTTTCCTGTTGGGGTGTACAATGCTTGTGTGCCACTGAGATGTTCTGCATCCCCATCCAATCAGCTGGGATCCAGCACCTATACTGGAAGAGAGGATGGAGGCAAGGCCACACCAAGGCATCCTATCATCTCCTAACTTGCATTGCCCAGATCAGCGCTAAGCCTTCTCAGAGGCAAGGAAAATGATCGGATAGCTTTCTTGTACATTGATAATAAAAACCAGAGCAAATTGCCTCACAAGTGCCTTATATAGCACAACTATTGTGCATCTTCTTCAATATTCTCTCCCTCTACTGCAGCACTTAAGCATAGTACCTCAGAGGCCTTTTCATTGACTGTAGCTGTGCAGTAGGCTGAAGGCTTCAATCATTTTTCCATAATCTCTTTTCTAGTTATGATGAGGCATTTGCTGTATGTAGCAGTTATTCCCTAGATTTTCTCCTTGAATTCATCCTCATTATTTTATCATTTTGACAACGAACTGCATTTGCCATCTGTTGGCTTCAAATTTCAATATAATCCAAAACCCTTGGAATCTGGTTACACTGTTACTTGTTACTTGCTCATCCTCTACTTTCTGCATCATCTGTAAACTTGGAATTCTCTAGTCACATTCTGCTCTCCATTCCTTAACCAAGGTGAATCCAGACCTTCCATACTAAAGTCTGTGGAATTACTCCAGAGCAAACAAACAGAAACCAGAGTTGGACATTGCCTAGCTTTTCAGCGCACTCATCCAAGTAATTTTATATTTTTATATAGACATACATTATGAACAACAAATGTCCTAAACCTGACCTTGAGGACATTTCTCATCTATTCTGTTCCTGCACCATTTTTCTAGGTGACACTCATTTTACATTAGTATTCAGTGTTTATTTGCAGTTATTTTAGTATTAATATACACATTGTTACTGTTATGAATGAAATTTTGGCAAAGGGAAGAAACTTTGAGGCTATGTTTACAATCTTTCCCTTTCATTTTCATTTTTTTTCTTCTTTTTTTGGGTAAAGACTTCTTTTTTTTAGTGATAACAACAAAGTGTTACTATGTAGCAGATCACTACACACTCCTAGGGACAATAGGTTTACTGTGCTCCCTGGAATAAACACTAAAAACTTGCAAAGGGCCTGAGTGCACTGAGTTTGATACTCCACACCAATGTGGAGGAGAAACCTAACAGAGCTGCTGTCCTGCCACGTAAGTCTGCAATTTAGTGTTACAAAATCCCTTTCCTTTCCCACAACTCTGGAATACCAGTGTGAAAGAGAAAGCAAAATATGTTTTGTCTGTACAACTCTTTCTCCTTCCCTTCAGTTTCTCCCATACTGGTGAATCTTACTGCCTGTCATAATTACAATTTTCAACATAAGGTCCCTAGGGCAGACAAGACCACACAGGAATAGTGTGAAGGCAGATGTGACGTGCTATTAGGACATTTATGCCAAACACTGCTGCATACTTTGAAGATGTTGCATCTTAACAGGCCGATTTTCCTGCTTACACCTGTTTCCAAACACTGCCCTTTCCTCACAGTTTGCTGGTTTACATTTTAGCCTCTAATTTCTGTCGTAGTAGCAGGAGAGACAAGCTTTCCTTCAGCTTACACCACCTAGCATTGTCTTTCCTGTGGAAACAGGAGTAATGTGATCCTGTAACTCGAGACTGTTTCATAATGTGCGCACACTAGGGAGTTCAAGTGTTTTTGGCATTACCTAACCCCCAAGTACTCAACTTTTAGCTCTAATATTCTCTTGGCAACATGTGGTGCAATTTATATATATATTTCTACCTAGTTTCCTAGGTTTTTAACACAGGAAAATATAAATAGTGCCACGTGCAAATAAAAAAGCCCACCCACGTGGTCTAACAGGTTTTGAAATACAAGCATCACCAGACATCGTTATTTCCCGGGTTAAAGGTCCAATGTCACCAGCTTGCTGCTCTGTTGGGTGGCTATGCTCTGTGTAGAGAAGAGAGACACTACACAGAATTGTAACTCAAAAAATGTAAGAGAGGAAGTGTGCATCTTATGCCCACTTAAACACCCAGTTGCAGGAGATCTGGCTTGAAAGTGAGCCTCAGAAAGCACAAGCGAGGTCTCACCCTGCATCATGCTCCCCATCAAACCACAAGTGACCTTATTCCTCCTCCATGGTAAAATATGTGAGCGAACTTTTGTCTTCTAATTAAGATGCTGATTCTTCACTTCCCACAAATAATGGGGTAAGGAATATGGGGAGAGTAAATATGGAGTGGCCTGGATACCAGTTAAAGCGCCCTTTATTAATACCAAAGTTATTTAAGGCCAAAAATGGGGAAAGCCCTCCTCTTTCTTTCTGTATGCCACAGAAAAATATAGGGCAAGCTAAGAGTAACATGAAAACTGGTTGAGTTGAAGAGCCAGGAGGAATAGGAATGTTTCCTCTGCTTCAGGATGAATTTCCTAATGACCTTCAGACAAAATTTACTGGAGTCCATCAAAGAAATTGCACTTGTTTAATGATGATTAAACATCCTTAAAATGAAACAAAAAAATGTTTTCTTGGGACTTTGCAGTCTTTGTCTGGCCTTCCAATTTCCAAAGATGCTGTTTCAGTAAGTGTAGAGGCAGCAATGAGGCTGTGGCTCTGACTTTTGCAGCCCACTTTAGGAGAGTGGAAATCTACAGACATCTTCTCATTGCTTCAGTGCCAGATACCAGTTGTTGGGACTGGAGTCTGGATGCAAGGGTAGCCTAGCCCTCATGCGTCACCTTGCAAGTGCCAGCGGAGAAGAAAGCAGCAACAAGAGTATTGCCCCCTCTGACTCCCTTGGCACGGAGCAATTCTCACAGGACATGCACATCTCACTGTCACAAGCCTCATGACATACAGCATTGCCCAGCTGTCAGCAAACACAATGAGATTCCGGTATTACTTTCTTCAGTCAAGAAAGTAAATCATAACTGACAGGTTGTATGCCTGGATTTTGAACAGTGACTCTGCAATATCCTCTGACATCAGTGAAACATACATTGCATGAGCTGGAGGGGAAGGTGCAGAGATAAATAAGTACCCAATGCATTTTATGCTGCTGGAATGGAAAGATCCATGTTTTGCTCGTGGCTGGCTTTACATGTACTCTGTAAAATGAGGTACCTCTCCTGTGCAAAGATGCTGAAATATCAATATGCTGAAACATCCCTGACCAGGCACACTCTGCCTCTCAAGCCCAATGGTGACCATGGAGCAGGGGTCAGGAATAGGTAGCTGTGATCTGCCTTGCACAGCTCCTCCTTGCAGGAAACACACATTCTCCAACTTCCGCAGGTGGGATGCCTCTGTTTTCTTGAAGCTCTTATCAGCCTTGCATTCTGAGCCAGAGCGTGTGCACAGGACATGCATTTGGATTAAGTTTTCTGAAGCAACTGCTATTGAATTCAGTGAGGTGGGAGGTTGTCATGGTCTGTGGAGCAGCTACCTGAAGTAGCACATCAGATAGGCAAAGCTGGAGGACAAAAGCAGATTACATCTTGTTCATGCACCTTGGAATTACCTCCCTTGTGCAAACAGCCTACTCTGAATTTCAGAAGAGCTTACCAAGGTTTCTGATAAAGCTATCATCTCTGACTTTAATGTTTGCTTACTGCTGCCATCTGAACATGAAACTGCTTGGTTCTATGGCCGCTATAAAACACCACAAGCAGCAAATGTCAAAAAAAGCTCTAGCTTTTGCCATAGCAAGGTGTACCATGGAGCAAGTGGCATAGGACTCCTCCCAAAGTCAGGTAACAAGGAAACCAGAGGTACTACATGGATTTGAAGCTGTAGAGAGGTGGAAATTCATGACAGAAACTGGGAACAATTGGTGGAAAACTCCAACTGGTGCAGTCAAATGAACACTGTCTGGTTGCTATGCAGAGAAGTGGTTTTTTTTAATTTATACATCTCTTCCCTGCAATCCTAGCAGTTAACTTTCTGACAGAAGCTAGGGGGTGTTTCTTTCAGCATTAATCAATGCATACCAATAATCAATTCTTCAGCCATATTGCCTTTCCAAGTTCACACATAACAAGTTCCACTGCCATGCAGTAATTTTAAAAGGATGTATAACAGTGACTACAGAGGAATATATTGAAAAGTGACTAGTAACAGCTTAATTGAATTATTGACAACCTTCCTTTTTATCTCAGTCCTAAATTTATCACCTGAGTAATCCACCATTCCCACGATCTTCATTAAAGATATTATTCAAGTCACATTCCTGCACATAGATTTTAGAGAATATGCCTGCGCATGCTATGGAACTCAGATGAGAGAGAAGACACAGTTTGATGAGAGCAGCTCAAAACTGTGCATTTCTCAGATCTATGTGCAGATAATGTCTTAATTGTCACAAGTGCTTGCAAGTCTGAGAGCTAAAAATATGGTAGATGTACTCATTTGGCTAAACCTAACATAAGGTAATTGTACTACAGAAGAGAGCTTAGGAAAAAGGCAGCATAATTTATGTTCATTTAAATTCCATACAGTATGGATTCTCTCACTGGTGTTTGATTTAAGACCTGTTGAGTTGCCCATTGAGAAAACTATCCTTTAACTCCTTCAATAATAGCTATTCTGGGCTTTTACATTCCCAACAGCAAAATTGATTTCCTGCTCTCAGGCCAAAAAAATAATTCCAAAGAATGTAGCTGAAACGTGCTGATGTTCACGCTCACTGTACATGTACACATGCACATCTGCACACACATATGTACGCATGTTTCTTGCTAAGAACAGAAGCTCACACCTTTGGTAGCATGATGCTGATGATATAATCTTACATTAATGCCACTGTAAACCTCAGCAATGTTTCTCTGGATTTGCTCCCTTCTAAGAGGGAGCAGATTCTCACCAAATCCCTTGATTAATTAGAAACACCATTCCTCCTGTTGTCATAGCTAGCCTGTGTTCACAGGCCCTGAGCTACACAAATTCATCCCACATCATTTTCAGATTAAGAGGTTTTGGTCAATTTAATTAAAGTTAATTTACTTACTTTTACCAGAAGATTTTTTTTAAAAAAAAAAACCTCTATGTATTCCTCTGAAAGATATTAAAAATCAGATAGACTGTTTCTGGTAAATTTGAGTTTGATAAAACCGTCTATCGTATCCACGTATTTGCACACAAAATTTTGTCAGCCAACATTTTGATTGAAACTATTTTTAAAAGACACTTAAAAACTCTATTCCACCATCTCTGTTAAAATCCTGTATTTTTCTTAGTCGTTTTTTTATTGGCTTTATGAATAAAAGACCTTATCTTCACGTACATGTACAGTGTTTCCTGAGAAAATGTATTTGCAAATACAATGATCTGAAAAGAGTTTGTTGTCTTCCTTACAAGCTTTCCCCTAAAACAAAAGCACATGTCCACTTGCATTTACCCAAGAAAAGCTCCTGCTCTTTAGGCTCTCACTGTCAAGCATAAAGAAGTCTTACTTGAGTTCAATACTTGTTTAAAAAAAATTAAATGTAGGAAATTATACTTTATAAAAGCAGTGCAGCACCCTCTAGTGTGGACACATTTAGATTAGAAAAAAAGATAATTTTATAAATATACCTAATAAACCTGGTGCTGACCCAATAGTCAGCCAAATGTCTGTTTTAGGCTTGGCCACCTTAGGCAACGTGGTCCACTATGTCTCAGTTTCCTCACCTGTAAATTCAGGAAATAACTACTCTTTTTAGAATGCCTTAGACGGTCCTAATTACAGGTGCTACCTGTATTAAAGATGGGCAAGTAGCAATATCAGAATCACCTAACAGAGGCTAAAATGACAGGTCTACCTCCTGAAAATGTACTGCGCAACAGTGTGGCTGGGTAAGATCTTTTGTGTGGTGCTTCACCTCATCTGCCAGCCAAGCTCTTTACTTTTTGTCTCCAGTATGATCTAAACCAGCAAAGCCGTTCCTTATGGACTGGGATCATAAGCTGTACTATGTAATGGTTTTGTACTTCTACCTGTTGGAGAGTCTGCTTGTACATTGACTCACGTAAACCAGGACCCTCCTCTCTCACGTTAATAAATTCCATGGTCTTGCACTTAACTTAGCGAAAGAATGAGACTTGCTTATGGAGGGAGGACAGACATTTGGTCCCCGTAGGATCTTCTAATGAGGTGAAGAGATTTTCAAAATGCCTGAGCCCTTACGCTTTTCAGAGGCAACACTTAGCCAGAAAAGAGACCTCCTGAGGCGCTCGTGTTTCACTTCTACTTTGTATTGCACTTTATCATTCTCCAACACATCCCTGTTGGTGATCACTGGGTGCTGCTGAAGTTGGAGATTGCCAGTGTGACGAACAAAGCACTTTCTAACAGCTTGAGTACACTGGAAATGGTGGAATAAAGGAAAGACACTGTGCCAAAGCCTTTAGTTAGAGTGCTGTCCTGCCTAAAGTTTGTCTGGAACTGCAATCATCGTGCATACATACGTGATACACACATATGTGTGTATATATCTTTTTCAAGTCATATTGCCATTCCAGTGCATGGCCAGATAGATAAGTCCCAGGTGCAGTTAGATGGGATATCTATGTGTTGGCACTATATTGATGTGACTACTGTGTTTCAGGATTGGATCTGTAATGTTATAACCAAACTTCTTGGGTACAAACCACTTAATCTTGCATGTCTTTGACTCAAGCATGAAATGACAGAATAGTCAAGGTAATTAAGAACCTCTCTAGGCTGGACAAACACGGAGCAGACAAGGATATGAATGCCAACAGACTTAGACAGGTGAGATGCACTGCTGCCATCTCTGTAGCTGGTTTTCATGTGCCATGGCCTGCCCATTGCTCAAGCACATGTAAATTCTTCCCAAGAAGGCCACGTTCAGGCCAATCTTCTAGTTAAACAAGCCTTTTACCATTTGGAAGGGTGGCGTAAACTTTTCTTCCTGCTTCCCAGCCAGGCTCCTCTACCCTTGCACATAGCACTCACAAGGTGCTTACCTTCTCCAGTTGCCTCTAGCACCTGGGAGCAGGGAAAGGAATCTATCAAAACTAGACCTGAGGGGAGCAGCCTTTTATTTCTCTCTCTGCAATAAGACCTAAGGCATAAAGTCAGGGGAGAGGAGTCTCTTTATGTGTGCAAAAGAGGAGCAAGGACATAAAAAATCTTCAGAGTGTTCTTAGCACTACCTCCTGCTTTTGGATCTGCAATGATTGTGCTTCAAATAAGAAATCCATAATTTCAAGAAGAAATGGAAAAAAAGTGTCTCCTCTGTCTTGCAATCATCAGTCTTCAAAGCCAAGATTCAAATTCTCAGCAGAAATAACTTAACACATGCTGATCTCCAGCAGGCAGGGAGGAGAGACGGAAGTGTGAAAAGCAGTAACATTAGAGCTGCTCAGGAAGGAGAAAGAAGCTTCCAGAGGATACAAAAAAAAATGTTATCAGGTTTGATACCAGTTTAGTCTTTCTTCTTTAGTTTTAAATCATGTTCACTTTATTCAGAGATAAAATCTTTCACAGGTGGGACCAGGGTTTTAAACATCACTGCACTACGATCAGGAGGACTTGCACAACTTCCTTAGACAAATCAGCAACATGAAAGTGACAACAGGAGATTCAAAACAACCTTGGACTTAGCTATCCTAACTCTCTATTATTTTTAACCTCTTTTGTTCTGGTACAAGCATGATCAAAGGACTCTAATGCAAGGATGTTGTACTGTTGCCTTGTTACATGTGTGCTTGGATGCGGCCTGGGAGAGCTTTCTCCCAATCTTTGATCATCTGCTTCTCATAGAGCTTGGCCCACATCAGCACCCAGCTGGCTCCCACTGTGGTTCAAGGCAAAGAGCCTGTAAACCCCATTCACATCTGGGAGCTGTGCAGCAGCATCCCAAAGGAGGATGAGGCATGGAAACCCTGGGGCAGTGTTGTGCAACAGTGCCCTGAAGGGAAAGAATATATCCTCTGATGGACAGCACAACAAGGGAACTGCAGGTTTCATCATCTGTGCTAGCAAGATTTTTATATGTCTTTCTAACACTGAGCCACATTTTGGGGAAGACACTTGAGGCTGACTGGGCAGCACTGAGGGCAGGACACGTAGTCAGGTAATTTCAACAGCCCTGATCCTCTTTGTGCTCTCTGAGCATATCTCAGAGCAATCCCATCTACTGCTGTTGATCAGAGCAAGTGCTGACACCATAATGCACCAGCTGCAACTCTTTTCTGGGTATTCTCCACGTTTGGGCTTTTCCATCATCATCTACATCTCACATGAGCCAGATTTAGAAGATTTCACAGCCTTCTGATAGCTATGTGCATACTGAACAGCACTGTGTTGGCAGTTTTTGAGGGGGGGTGGAGAAAAAAAAAAGACATCAAAAATATGATTGTGAAAAACTAGAAAAGTTAGTTTCTCAAAAACATGTCTTTTGGAATGCTATCAAAACACTTCTGTATCAAAGTTTATCAAATCGCCTAGACTAGAAGGGTATAAACTGTTCAGGAAGGACAGGTAGGGGAAACAAGGAGGGGGTATTGCCCTCTGTGTCAATAAAAGGCTGGAATGCATGGAGTGAACCTGGCAAGTGATGACGAACGACTCGAGTGCCTGTGGACCAGGGTGAAAGGAAGGGTAGGAGACTTTACAGTGGGGGTGTGCTACAGACCACCCAACCAGGAGGATCAAGTGGACAAGGCCCTTCATAAGCAGATAGGAGTTGCTGCTCGTTCACAAGCC
>NW_009716490.1:35219-35925 GCF_000703405.1 Apaloderma vittatum
CCAACAAGGAGAGGTGCCATGTTAGACCTCGTTCTCGTCAATAGGGAAGGGCTGGTGGGTAATGTTAAACTCGTGGGTAGCCTTGGCTGCAGTGACCATCAGATGGTGGAGTTTGAGATCCTAAGGGCAGCTAAGAGCGGGAAGCTCAGCAATCTTGAAACCCTTCATTTCAGAAGAGCTGACTTCGGCCTCTTCAGGAACCTCCTTGGTAGTGCGCCATGGGACAAAGTCCTGGAGGGACTGGGAGCCCAAGAAAGCCGGTTGACTTTCAGGAATCATCTCCTCCAAGCTCAAAGGCACTGCATCCCTAGAAGGAAGAAATCAAGCAAAAACACCCAGAGACCTATATGGATAAACGAAGAACTTCTGGCGAAATTCAAATACAAAAGGCAAACACACAAAGTATGGAAGCAGGGACTGGTAACCTGCGATGATTACAAGGAAATTGCTCATGTAATCAGAGACCAGGTTAGAAAAGCTAAAGCCCTGACTGAGTCAAATCTGGCCAGCGATATTAGAAAAAACAGAAAAGTATTTTACAGGTACGTAAGAGAAAAAAGACAAATGAGAGAGAATGCAGGGCCTCTCCGGAAGGATACAGATGACCTAGTTACTGAGGACATGGAGAAGGCTGAAATATTCAACAACTTTTTTGCCTCAGTCTTCACTGGCAACCACTCGAACCACACCACTCAAATCACAGAGG
>NW_009716490.1:36048-46647 GCF_000703405.1 Apaloderma vittatum
GGGTCCTGAAGGAACTGGCGGCTGAAGTTGCTAGGCCACTGGCCATCATATTTGAGAGGTCCTGGCAGTCTGGTGAGGTTCCCACAGATCAGAAAAGGGCAAACATAACCCCCATCTTTAAAAAACGAACCAAAGACAGCCCGGCTAACTACAGACCAGTCAGCCTTACCTCTGTGCCAGGTAAAATCATGGAACAGATTCTCCTGGTAGCTGTACTAAGGCCAGCAGGACAAGAGAGGTGATTCTTCCCATTTACTCTGCTCTTGTGATAACCCACCTTAAATACTGCGTCCAGTTTTGGTGTCCCCACCATAAGAGGGACGTAGATCTGTTGGAGCATGTTCAGAGGAGGGCCACAAGGATGATCCAGGGGCTGGAGCACCTCTGCTATGAGGACAGGCTGCCAGAGCTGGGATTTCAGTCTTGAAAAGAGCAGACTTTGGGAGGACCTAATAGCTGCCTTCCAATACCTGAAGGGAACCTACAGGAAGACTGGGGAGGGACTTTTTACAAGAGTGTCCACTGATAGAACAAGGGGAAATGGGTTTAAGTTGAAGGAGAATAGATTTAGATTAGATCTTAGGAAGAAATTCTTCAATATGAGGGCGGCAAGACTTTGGAATAAATTGCCCAGAGACATTGTGGCTGCCCCCTTCCTGGAGATGCTCAAGGCCAAGCTGAACGGAGCCTTGAGTAGCCTGATCTAGTTGAGAGGCGTCCCTGCCCATGACAGGGAGGTCGGACTAGATGATCTCTAAGGTCCCTTCCAGCCTAGGCCATTCCATGAAGACTGGCAGAGCCACATGTCTCATAGTGCTCCCTCAGTGAGATAAGGTGTGATTTCTGCACTTCTAGCACTCAGTCTTTCACCACTCTCCACAGTCTGAGCAAACAGTAAATGCAAATGATCAGCTGCAATTGCTATTGATGCTTTTAATATTCTTGCAGTGGCAAATCAGGATGAGGCCTGATGAACATGACACACCTACAGGGGAAATTAAGTGGAATTTCAGGAGCAAACTTCATTCACTGAATGTATTATGCATTGTTATGTGGAAGACTAAGAAGATACTACCATTGAACCACATGTAGAAGCATTAACTCATAGTGAAACCATGAAGCTAGTGGACTAGTGTGCTCTGTTTTCAGTGGTGCATGTACATCAAGGTACTGCAAAATTTTTCCATTGTGTTAAACTTGCTTTTGTGTAGGCAAACCCGGTGTCATGAATTGGTGAACTAGTGGAGAATTTTCTTGTAACTTTCATGTCTAAAATATCTTGTCCTTGAGTTGAAAGCAAACAAGAAAGCCAGAACAGAATAATATCATAAAATGTCCAGCTCTGGTGTACTGTGCTTACTCTGGATTTGCTCATTTACAATTTCATCAATATAATATCTTAGTATGCTGCAGATAGCAATTAACCTTTATCCAGCATGCTCATTTATCACATTAGGTTTCCCAGGAAGGCATCTCAGGCACAGAGGAGTATATTCTGATGCCTGCTATTCCCTCACCTAAGCAAGGCTAAGACTTTTATATGGGTTTGAAGAATTTACTTGTATTTCATTAACAACAAGGAGAAAGTTCTGTTGTGCCATACGTATGCACTGTCAGAGCAAGAATTTAATTTACTGAATCAATGTTTCTTTCTATTTAGAATTGCGTCTTGTCAGTTTCATCTCTGCATGTCAACGAGTTCTCTCTTCCTCTTTGAACTTACAACCAGATTGATCTGTGGGGCAGAAGTCCCTATGTCTCACCTGAGCTGTCTGTATCCTTGTATCTAGTTCACCCAAGACATATGATTCCTGTCTACTTGGTAGAGTACCTCCAGACCACAGCTCATACAAAAGACAAGTCATTGAGTGGACCATAGTAGAGGTGCTTCTCTCTCAACTGTGCAAGCTGTTTGGAGCCAGCACTCAGACTTTTTCATTTATATTTTTGTGGTAAAAAAGAAGAGGACTCCCTACGTCAGTGAGACTCATCCTGCAGCACCTGCCTATGCATTGCATTATGGTAATGCTATGGGGTTCCTGCTGGAATTGGGGTCCCAATATGGCACACACCCTACAAATAAACAGATTGGGACCTTTTCTCTAGTAACAAATGGCCTAACTGGGCAAGACAGAAAACCACAAAAAGGTGAAGTGGCTCCCTGAGTTCCTACAGCAGGTAAGTGAGAAAGGGAGGAGTAAGGCATCTTTGCTCTTAAGCAAATATCACCCCCATCAGATGACACGTTGCTACACGTTAAACTATTTGTGTTTATCCATCCTTCAGATCAGAAAGGTCACACTGTCTCTCTCCAGTGGGAATGTCAACCAAGCAAAATAAAGTCAAGTTTGGCAAAATAAAATAGGAGTAAAAGCATAATTCTGGCTTTGTGGGAGAAGAATGGTGTATGGACTGCATTCTTTCCAAAGCTGTGTCTAATTCAGAAGTAGACCTGAAGACTGGTCAGTGAGCATGGAATGTGGTTTTTGGACATCACAACATTTAACTGAGTTGTAATGAAAGGAGGGAGAAAAAAAAATACTAAGAAAATGTGAAAGAGAATGAGAAGAGCATATTTTCCATTAAATTATTCCAGTGGTGTCCTGGTCAAGTGAATGGTTTCTTTTTCAGAGTCATGGATTGGAGAGAGGACTTCTTTAGGCAGGTCATCCTTTTTGTTTGGTCTTGAGCTGGGTGTTTTAGGCCAGACTTACTTCAGATTGACTCTTGCTTTCTTCCTGTTTCTAACCTTCAGACACATGGAGATTTTTTTTTTACTGTCCCAACAACAGCCTAAATGACTGATGTTCCCCAGTCTGAAAAGTATTTGAAGAGAAGCCAAGGAAAAATGGTTGTACATTAAAATGCCAACCTTTGTCATGCTGGAAGGGGGCTGGGTAATGCACTGTCACACAAAGCCTTTATCCTAATGATGTCAGCTGTGAAAATTCACTGCCCACATGAAAAAGTGCTTCCTTTCATGGGGCTATATGAGTACAAGCCTCAGCATTTCTGCCTTGGTGTGTGACCATCTCCATGAAAGAAGAGATGATTGCTAGGCAAAGAGCCAGACCTCCCTACACTGCAAGATATCCATGCATGGTCTTCCTACACATCCTGGATGTAGACACTTGGGATCCTGCACCCGCGCAGCCCATGCCTCCTGCACACTGAGGCGTCTTTGTGCTCTGCCCTCGCCTTGGAGCAGCCGAGCCTACAGAAAGAGCCTACAGAAACCTCCCTGCAGCAGACAAAAATATTTGGCACCGTGGCAGTTATCCCACCTCTCCTCCACTGCCCAGCTTGGCAAAGGAGAGAAAGACCAGGGCTGCATCTCATATTCAGAGCTATTGCTCTACCACCACTCCATCACTGCTGTGTCCCAGTGACCCTGTCACCTGTGGCGTACAGTGATAACTATCTGGGGCCATTAGCACCTGGCACACCTCAGCTCGCTTTGGGAGCAGCAGCTGACGGAGAACAAAGTAGTCTAACTGAAGTGCTGTACTAAAAGAGAAAGGTGTAAAGCAGACTATGCTTGAGCCAAGAAGACTAAGAATCTGCCAGCCACCAAAGCAGAATTGGTGCCAAGCACTCAAACCTCCCCACCACCTTCCACCACATGGCCACCAGCTCCCACATGGCAAGGTGCAGTTGCTCACTGTAGCAGTGAAAAGCTGCTTCTGTGTTCAGAGCTGGTGACTCAGACCCGGCAAGCATGGCTGTTCCCTGCCTGGTCCTGGCAGCCTGAGTTACTACAGCACACACCGAAGGAAATGCAAGGTAATACTCTGAAGAGCAGCAATCTGCTGCCTCATCACAGATCTTTGATCTCAACATGTATTGTATTCACCTTAAAGCTATTTCTGGACAAAATGTGGGCACTGAAGCCTCACTTTTTAAATTAAACAGTCTTCTTTCTCTCTTGTAGAAGAGGAGGGAGACATTTAATTTTCTATATTAATTTCTCCAGTAAAACACACAGCACTTCTCAGCTGATTAAGTGCCATGCCATTCTTTGGCAGACATCACTGTTGTGTAATTCCAATCTATTCACATTCCTCACTCTTCTTCTGAAATGCCAAGATTTCCCTTCCTTGCCAAATGACGAGAAGGATCTGCTAGTTCAGATATGGTTTAAAATAATTGCAAATAGAAAGAAATTTGTTGGTCAGAAAAATCACCTGTGACCAGTGCAGAACCATATTCCCCAGAAGAGCCCTTGTTGGTTTCAGGCCTATTTTGAGTCATTCACCTGGTGACTTCTAATGTTAATTTGTGAAATAATGAAATCATTGTGCTGTTTCAGGTCCGAGTGCTGCACAAAACATAGAGCTTTTTGTAGCACTGCTTGGATAAGAAGGGGGCAATGGTGCATACTGAAGATCCATCCTGTAAGCCTCAACAATAGTGCAGTTTTCCTCAAGGGAGCTAACACATAGCATAGTATTGACAACAGTCATGTCAAAGTAAAGGTGTGGCAGGTTTCCTGTGGCACATAAAATTTTGAAGTCCCTGGCTAAAAGAAGAAAAAGCATGTCACTTGTCTTAGCCCCACCTCCATGAGCTCAGTACTAGCTTTGCCTATGAATTATTAAACTTCATTTCTTCATTGCTTCCCAATGCTACAAGGTTTTCTGATGACTTTCCTGGTGTCAAGATTTTCTTCTGTAATCACAGAAATACAGCAGAATAGCATCAGAAGCCAGGTGAAAAGAGCTATCTGTTCAAAAGCCTTCCCTGTGGCATGAGATGAACACAAAATGATGCATATGATGTAGAAAACAAAAGAAGGGATTGCTGTACAAAAGCTAGCTGGGGCCTTTCACTCACCCCTTTACAGAACGTGAGGACTTTGCATTGAAAGGTGAAGATGAGAGACTGAACAGTGGAAGGAGCCCAAAGACCAGGACTACATTCCAGCGGAGACTGAATACCTGACCAGCCTGACCATGGCTCCAAGGAATGCATCTGGTAGGCACCTGGTGTGGTAGGTACCTGGACATGCACACCGGTGATATCTAGCCCAAATCCCTTCTCCTGCACCAGCTTTCTGAAGGGAGGAAGAAAACCGGGGAACCTCATCTGAGTTCCCTTGCAGTGTGGACAGTGGGAAGATGGGCTTTCTCCTCCAGAACAACAGTTACAGCGTGCTCAGAGGAGAAAAAACAGGCTCCCAAAACTTCTAAAGTAAGGCCCATTACATTCCATATATGCCCGAGTGACCCAATTGCTTTTGACTCTTGTGGTGGTGGAAGCAGAGGAGGAAAACTGACCTAACCCATAAGTAGGAACATGGCTTATCAGTCACAGTATCAAATCTGTGCTTGATTTATCAGCACTACTGTGCATGTGGAACAGCACCTATCCACATATGGACAGTGAAAACAGGGAGATCTGGCATGGTCCAAAGTTGCCTTCTAATTTTGAAGATACGTTGACTTTTTAACAGAGATTAGTTTCTCAGAAAGACAATAATGTAATACCTTTTTTATAATAAGCTGTTTTATTACAATCTCCATCATTTCACACTATTATTTCACATTATTACTCTTATGTACTTAAACAGTACTTCACTTCAAGGGCAGTCTCTGCCATCTGCTCCAAATCTGTTTACATAGAGGCAAATTTCAAGCAACAGTGCCACTGTCAGCCCAAGAGAAGGGAATATTCCTGTAGTCTAGCAGTTTTGCTTTTCAACAGCAAAAAATAATGAGAAAACAAAAAAAAACAGGAAAATTTTTGCAAGCTTGGAATGAAAGTCCAGAATGAATGTCAAGAAACTCCCAGTAGCCATAACAAAAAGATCCTAAATGTTTTCTTTTTCTTTATTTTCCTCCTAAAGGCTACATTAAAATAAGCATTTTTTTATCAAAGCTTTTGGGGTTTTCCAGCATGCTGGGATCAATATTTCCTCTCCAAATACTTGGACAATGAGTCACTGATCAAATGTCAGCCACAATTTATTCATTGTGCAATGTCCTGATGTCAATGCTAGGCCTGCACTCTGAATACTCCTGGACTTACTAAGAGCCTATTCTGGTATTTTTCCCTCTCTAAATTGCTTTTGTTCTTTAATGTCACCAGAGCGTCTTAGTGGACACATGCAGTCAAAGCAGTTTTCTTAAGACAGTCAGTTGTTTACTAAATAATTAATCAGCTACACAAAAGTCAAAAAGGGTCAGAAAAGCTCCAGAATGAAACAGAACTTCTATGCAAATCAGTGTTGCTCATACCCTTCAGTTTCTAGAGGCAGATGGTTCTTTGCACTGAGCTTGTAGAGCCTGCAGGCTGCTCAGCAGCTCGTTCTGAGGATACACAGCTAAGTAAGTGAACTAGCTGAGAGTGGGTAAGCTGCAGACCATGGGATATTGGTTGCCAAACGCTGAAGTGCCTTCCACAACTCTGTCAGCGATTCACAGCATCCCTTCCCCCCAGCATGTTCTGCAGAGGTCCCATCCCAGCCTGTTGCCATCACAGCACTCCATTTTGAGGCTCCAAGTGCAGGGGATAATTTCGTCCCCTGAGAACAGGAAAATACAGGTTTTCTGCAGCTGTCCATGTTTTTTGCAGCTGCCTTGTTTCCTTGCACCTGGCCAATCCCTTTCTGCCAGGGTGGAAGAAGAATTGAGCTGAGCCAGGAAAAGAGCTGATGCACTCCCTGATAAAGAAGCAGCACAGAATGACTGGAAAACATCATAATAGACAATACTTCTGTGTTCTCCCATACAGTTTGGAAAAATATGGGGATGCTTGGTTGTCTGCTCCTGGAAAACCAAGCTGTTCCTTGAGCAACAGAAATAATGAAGCGCATTTTCCAGGGTGTCTCCTCTGTAGGTTCGGTTACAGCTAACACAAGCCCTCTCGTCAGCAGGAGACTGAGCAGGGACTTCTCCGTCCCCCTTCTAGGACAGGGGAATGCAATTATCACTGAAATCTCTCCTCCTCCGTCAAACTGTTTCGGAACTGGCCAACAGACTGAAAACACATTGGACTGCTAGGACACACACAGCATTACTTCATAACCTTAATTTTCTGACCCAATTGGTCTGAATATGTGTCTCTGCTCCTAAGCAAGGAGAACTGGTCCATTTCTCTCCCTTTACCTTCATGGTTATGTCTGGCTGTGCGATTTCACGTTCTGTTTCTTTAGTTCATTACTCCGGATTTAATTTAAAGAATTCATGTTACTAAAATGATACACTTTGTCATATTTGCAACTGTAATTGCATTGAAAGGAATGTGCAATTTTCTGTCACAATGGATGGGGGATGGGAATGGAAAGAAAGAGCAAGACTGCTCCGAAGATTACTTGTAATAGCAGTAAACCTGGCTTTGATTTAGCCAGCATCAGCCTGATGTATTTATAGATTTTCAATTACATATATCACAGTCAGCCTGAAAGGCATTCTAGTGGCGCTTTGGAATTTAAATCACTGCTTTACTTTTTCTCTTATCTGTTTCAAGTTTGAGCACTTTAGGAAAATCAAAAAAAAAACAACAAAAAAACCCAAGATGTAATGGTGTTACAGTGGCCAGAAGAGGCAGATACCAGTTTTCTGTGCTACTCAGTTGTAAAGGTAACAAAGGACTGCCATTCAACACATTAATAAATTAGATTTGGACTGACAGTTGGGAGTGGATTTTTCTGCAGCACTCAGCACTTTCCGACACCAGAATTTATGCTGGAATGGCTACTCCTGATGGTCCACTCTATGACAATGCTTGCTCCAGAGCAGATTAGATTAAATTAGTATACTTAGGCCAGCATGAGAATAGTTTATGCATAGGGAGTGAACCACAAATCACCCTTTCTGTTAATCCCATAATATTAACCAAATTAATGTCCCTTTGCAGACAAACATTTGTTCTTCGTTGGCACGGGAACATCTGAGGAAATTAATTCAGAATAACTTTGAAAAGGGCTTTGTTAAATTGCACTAAAGCCCTGCGACTTCAGTTTAGTTTAATTGGACATTCATTTGTTTAATTCAATTCTTATCCTAAAACAATTAAATTGAGCAGAATTATGAGCCTTTCAACTCTGAAAGAGAATGCCCACACAGTGCTCTCAGCAGTTCAGTTATTGCAGGGGAATTGTACACATTTTGTTTAATTTGGATCATTTTTCTTCAGCTTCCTGTGCTGACAAGTCCTCTGTGGTGGCACAGCAAGACTGAAGTCCCACGGACTTGCAAAGGTCATAAGCATTTAATATCAAGCATGTAGCTCCCACCCTTGCTACACACTATCCAGCACTCCAGCCTTCCTCTCAGTGTTATGCCTAATACCATGGACACCACTCAGGGATGGAGCCAGTGGTCCCTTCCATTTGTACAGACATTTAACCACTCTGAGCTCACATATTCAAAACAACCCAGTAGGGTTATTTTTTGCCTAGATATTTAGCATAACTCATGTTATGAGCACATGCTTTTTCTCAGGCAGCCTTTTTCACTGTTGAACAGATAATCGGGTACTTTGCACAGGGAAGGTCTTAGTGACTTCTTGATGCATCCTTCTCTATCATAGCTGCAGACCAGATGTTGCTTTTACTAGCAAACCTGTCCGTCATGCTGAAAGCCATAGTATTTATACCATCTGAAAACTGGAGAAGCTCTCCAAAAGTGACAGGTTGCAGAAGCACAATCTTGACTAAGAGAGCCTCTTTCTTTTTGTTCTGGCAGTGGATGTTCCCAGTCAGCTGAGTGCTTTTGATAAAATTGTTCTTTCCTTCAGCATACTGTCCTCAGCTCAAAAAAAAAGAAAGTGTGATCTTTGGGGACCGAGCAGGAGTTTCTTCCTGTTCTCTTGCCAAAATCACTCTCTTTTGCCCTGTCTGCTCTTTCCTTTACAAGTCAGGGGTTGCTTTGTCCCAAAAGCAAGGAAGAACACAAGCCATGGACTCATGACTGAAGTCACGAAAAGATGCAAGCAAATGTTTGAATGTAGCAAACTGAAAGAGTTGAGTCATGTGCAACAGCTGCACATGCAGTCACTGGATACTGTTAATTAAGAGATCTGAATTTATGATCATTTTATAAGTAAATATGATTGATTATCACCTCTCCGTTGCCTGTAGGCATCTCAGTGGAAATGGAGTTGAGGAGACAGCTGAAGAACAGCTTCAACAGAGGAGAAAGGATCCACAAAACTACACTGAGATCTACAGGATATATAAGATGTCCAAGAAGATCAACACATTTAACATGTCAGAGAAAAGTTAAGAGACAATCTCAGTCCATTCCCACAAGAGAATATATATGAGATCAGGTCATATCAATGCAGCAGATAAGGGCGATGTTGTTCAACGTTTGTGAAAGAGTGAATATGGGATAAGTAGCATCACAAAAGCGAGGTTAACTAGCCATTGCTGTGGGACGTGATAACGTTTCTCTCTCTTAGAAATACTCAGAAGAAACAACCTTTTCTACAAGGTATCTCTCAAAATGCCTGAGAACAAAGGACTTAACAGAAAGAAATGTTTCAGTGTTGCAATACTTTGCCTTTGTGTCTTATTTGGTGTCCAGAAAGGCATATGCTCACCAGAAAAAGCTGTATCTCTTTGTTGGGGTGAGTGGCAAGGCTTTGGTAGCAGGGGGACTAAAAGGGTGGCTTTTGTGAGAAACAGCTCGAAGCTTTCCCTGTATCAAATGGAGTCAATGACAGCCAGTTCGAAGATGGATCTGGCACTCATCAAGACTGAGCCCACCAGTGACAGTGTTAGATCTTTTGTGATAATATATTTAAGAAGGAGGGAAAAAAGCTACAGCACAATAGCAGCTGGAGAGAGGAGTGAGAGGGTCTGAAAGCAGCAACTGCAGACACCAAGGTCAGTGAAGAAGAAGGGAAAGCACCAGAGCAGAGATTCCCCTGCAGCCCATGGTGAGGACCATAGTGAGGCAGGATGTCCCCTTCAGCCCGTGATGGTTAACAGATATCCACCTGCACTCCACATTGGAGAGGATGAATGCCTAAAGGAGGCTATGACTTCATGGAAAGCCCGCATTGGAGCAGGCTTCTCACAGGACCTGTGGGCCAGTGGAGAGGAGGCCAGGCTGGAGTAGGTTTGTTGGAGGAACTTGTGACCCTGTGGGCAATCCATGCTGGAGCAGTTCATGAAGAACTGCAGCCTGTGGGAAGGACTTATGTTGGAGAAGTTTGTGGAGAACTGTCTTCCATGAGAGGGACCCCAGAGTGGGGTGGAGAAAGAGTATGGGAAGCCTTCTCCCTGAGGAGGAAGGAGCTGCAGAAATAACGTGTGATGAACTGACAACAACCCTGTCACGGGTTAGGGCTGGACTGGCCACTAACAGAGACAGACGCGCTCTAACTCCCCCTTCCCCCCCGAAACGGGAAGGAAAAGGGAATGAGGCAGAGAGACTTATGGGTTAGAGAAGAAAAACTAGAACAGCTGTAACGAAATAATGGAAATGATAGTAAAATGATAAAAGTAAAGACCTATGTACAACTATAGATAGCAGCCTGATAACAAACCCGATTCCCTCCCCCTACAGTGATCCCCACTGATGCTGCAGAGCAGGAGGCACTGGGGAAGACCCAGGCTAAGCGGGGGCGGGAGCGGGATTCAGGGGGCGG
>NW_009716490.1:46690-52643 GCF_000703405.1 Apaloderma vittatum
GAGCCCGCCCGGGGCCCCAGCCATTGCAGAAAAAAAGGGACGAAACTCACATGATCACTCAATTTATACTAAATATGACGTATATGGCATGGAATACTCTCGTTGGTCACCTGCCCTGTCTATTACCCCCTGGAGGTGCAACCTTTTACTTCCTTGTGACCCCTCTTACTACCTGGTACCCCAGTGTGGCACACAAGAGCCAGCAGTGGCCTTGGTCACCATGGGAATAAGTATAAGCAAGAGCCTGTCTGCATCCCAGTCCCAGGCAGTAACTGCAAACGTCAAGTGTTATCACTGCCAGTAGCACACACTGTCTGCACAAACATGCTGCTGACTTCAGAAAGTGCAGCCTTTTAGAAGAGACTAAACTGGAAAGTAAAGATCACTAAACAGAACTGGGTTTTTAGCTAAACCCAGGACAAATCCCCATTACCCATCCACTCGCTTCAGGTGGAGGAGGTAGAGAAAATCAGGCGTAAAACTGAGCCTGAGAAGAAGAGAGTGCTGGGGGGAAGGTGTTTTAAGATTTCATTTTATTTCTTATTTTCCTAGTCTGATTTGATTAGTTATAAATAAAGCAAATTTTCTGAAGTTAAGTCTGTTTCGCCCATTTCAGTAATGGCTGAGTGATCTACCTGTCCTTATCTTGAGCCATGAGCATTTCATTATGTTTTCTCTTCCCTGGCCATCTGAGGAGGGGACTTATAGAGCGTCTTTTGTGGGCACCTGTCACCAAGCAAGTGTAAACCCACCACAACCCCACTGCAAAAAACAGACCCACAGACATGGAGGGGCACAAAGCATACAAGCTGCACAGAACAGCTGAGTCATACAAAGAGTGAATGATTGAAACAACTCCTTTTCTATCTATTCCCAGTATGGGTTTTTCTCCAGCACCTTGTAGAAATTTGACAGCTCTAGAGGAGAACTACGAGAAATAAAAGATAAAAGCCAGTATGGGCATTTTGCTAAGAGCTTCTTGTACAATTGTCATTAATCATCTAGCAATTCTAAATTCAAAACTCATCCAGCAAAATGTCTGCTTTTATTTTTTTTTTCATAAGAGGCAGAGGATGCTAATACTGTTTCCTGTTTTCAGAAAGGAAATGAGAGGAGGGTTAGCATAGACCTATGTAAGAGAACAGTGGCTGATGGAACATGGCACAGTGTCCTCTGCAAACATACTATCAAGTGAACATAGAAAAAGGTCATTTTCCTGCTAGTTGTCAAAGATACTAACCAGACCAGCAGCTGTATTGGTGAGCACAGCTCAAAAGAGGGCAAGGTCTTGCATTGATAGGTCACACTCTCTGTTTTGCTTGCTCTGTGGTTTCAAGGCTTGCTAATTTAAAGGGGAAAAAAATGTTTTGATGAATATATGACAGTTATAACAGCATCCAGATGGTGCAAGGCACTTTCTACTACGACAAGATAGCTCTCACTTCAGCCTCTCCCGTAGGCATGCTCCTGTCCCTCATACTTGCAACTATGTACCATCACGTTTCTCCAGCCTTTCAACCTAATCAGCACAAACACAGCAACCGTGTTTGCTTCGGAGGTTCACAGGGCCACAGGGAAGCAGCTGAATTGGGTGGATGGAAATTAGTGGAGGACAACATCAGGAGGATTCTAGGTAGGAATCAGCTTGACAGCCATGGATTTTAAGGAGTTTAAAGGACTAAAATCTGGGGTTGCTCTTAGGTACTTGAAAAGAGGCAATATGGTGATATATAGACCCTTGAGAGAAGTGAAATGTCACAATTAAGGTTAGCTGTGACCTGCTCATGTCTTTAGAAAGCGTTCCTCTGCCTGCTCATGATACTACACAGTGTGAAGTGAGCTGAGAATGTCTGAGACAGCATCCCAGGAGAAGCTGGTTTTTTGTTATAGACATCACTTGACACCTGTAATTCTCTTGCTAGATTGATCTGCATTTGCAAGACTATCACTTCCCCACTCCTTCCTCACCTCAGCTGCTTCTCCAGGATTTTGTCTCTTATTTGTTTCTCTCTTAAAATCTGTGGTTCTTATGCAAGGGTTTTCTTCCCACCATAAAATTTGTAGCCAGTGGCAGCATTAGAAATGTCTGAGGGGAGGGAGACAATAAATAGCAGAGTGCAAAGATGTCCTTTTCTTGAACTGAGCTGAGAAATTTGAGCTGAAGTGAGTTTCTGCCAGGTTTACAGGCAGGGGCATCAGCCCAAGAACAGTAATTGTTTTAGATATATATCTCCAAAGAACAACAATCCCAAAGGAGAAATTATCCCTCTCAGAGGTCATACAAGCCCAGTATGCTATTGTCTCAAGTTATATTAAGCCTAGGTACCTTGCTTTGCCTTTCTTCCAGCATTTTGCAGGACAGCAAAATTCCTTCTTCTCAATCAGTGATGACTTTCCAAGAGCAGACCTAAGACCTCATGGAAAGCCACAGGCATACTTTGAAAATCCAGCCCTGCGTAAGGCTTATCCTACCAACATATGCTAGCATGGCTGCCTCTCATGAGGAGTTGAGCTGCTGATGCTAACCCTGAAAACTCAGGTTGTATTTTCAGCAGTGTCCTTCCTCCTTTCTCACTAGATCAGCTTCTGGCACCAGGCAGTCAAAATCACAGGGCAGTAGCAGCTACAGTCCTGGATGTGCTCAAATTTCTGAATGTGGTCCTTGCAGCATTTAGGCTAGAGGTAGTACAGTCACACATGTCCATGTCCCTCAAGGCATGCCCAAGGCAGTCTCATCTTGCAGCAGATCTTGTCTCCAGGATGTGTACAAGCCCATAACTGTAAGGGTGTGCTTCAGTTGTTGGCACATCAGACAAGCAGCTGAGGAGTTTTGTTCAAATCCTCTACGTGCCTGGAGACACCTGAATCTGTAACCTGGCTTGCCCAAGGAGCGTACTTTCCCACCAT
The DNA here is from genome assembly GCF_000703405.1 of Apaloderma vittatum. Classification (NCBI taxonomy): domain Eukaryota; kingdom Metazoa; phylum Chordata; class Aves; order Trogoniformes; family Trogonidae; genus Apaloderma; species Apaloderma vittatum. The sequence continues at coordinate 49,598 of NW_009716490.1, forward strand.
ATTTCAGAGCCATCTCACAACATTTTTTCTGGTGGCTCCTTAGCTTCATGCAGTAGACTTCAATAGTGAGTGTTGTAAGAAGTAAAAGGGAGTGTCCTACCCAGTGAGAAAGTGGACTGAAAAGGGCATGCCATGCCCAGTCTCCTTCATTCTTACTATGCCATATTCTCATTTACCCAACTATTCCGTTCATTCTGAAGGAAAGAAGCCACCTGCTTTCTGGGTGTAGCATTATGACTCTTTGGGAGCACTGTGCTTTCGTTGCAGACTTCATGGCATCACTTAGCAACTGGTTTCAGCACTAGGGGCTCAAGTGTGCTGAATTCCATTAGTATTAATCTTAATTACCTACCTTTTCTTATGCATAGGAGGCAGTTTGACCATGGGATTCCTTCAGGTGAGCCAAGTTCACCCCGTCTTCCTCTCCTTCCTACCACTGTGCAGTAGCTGTGACAATAGCCATTGTTTTGTTATGTACAAATAACAAATTTTCAGTCCTGTGAAGTCATCAGCCCCAAGGAATTCTTCTGGCTAGAGGATTTGCAGGTCTCACCACATGTGATTCAAAAAGGGCTGCCTTGTGTCTGTTTTGAACATCCATCCCATAAACAATGGAAAGCTACATTGTAGATAATGTACATAATGTATAGCATACAATATAGCTTTACCTATAGATTGATAGATGGATATGTATATTTTTATTATGTAGAAATATACACATAAACGTATATTCTCCAGTATCGTCTTGCCCTTGTACCAAAAGCTGACAGCAATTTTCTGGCAAACTTCTGACTATATTTTTTTCTCACCTGAGTATTTTCTTCATATTTAAAATCTGCATCAGTCTCTGAAAATTAATACAGCAAAGAGGCACTATCGAGGGCTGCTGGAGGACATTTTTCTTTTAAATTCTGATAAACTTAAGTGCTGCTCATTAATTTCTGTGTCCCAGAGGAGTGCCTGGAGCCTGCAGAATAATTTCCTTCCAGCAACTTGCATAAAATTTTGCACTGCACTTTGGATGCATGCCAGGTTGTCAGGTTTGTTATTTATTACAACTAGTAAAAATGATTCTCAGCTGTTGTAAGTCAGAAACATTCGAATTACTTTGATGGAGCTAAGCTCATTTGCCTTGGTGGCTCAGCGAATACTCTGTAATAAGAACTGACAACATTGACATATCAGCTACTGTCACAGCAGCTATAAGTAGATTTTTAATTACTCAGGGGAGGAAAGGCAAAAAGGAGAAAGAAGCTTCCTTACAAAGACCCTGTGAGCTAGCCACCTAAGTCAAGACTCCAACATTGTAAAGCCTCCACTTTCATACATCTTCATTCTCACACACTCCCTTTTTTGTATTTTTTCATGTAATCCATTAAGCAACCTGTGGCCATCAATACTGACTAAACCCATTTTCTGCGACTATAGGGAGCTAAGGCCCCTCCTTGGATCTTTGCAAACAAGAACTAAAGAAGGCCAAGAGACAGTTACCCAAACTCACAAATTTTAAGAGAGAAGTTGCAATAAATAAAGGGGAGGGGAAAGGGTCATGCTGAGCCAGTGACACTAACAAGATCCATCGAACAGTGACCGCTGCTAAGAACTGTCATAACAAGACCCATTGAATAGTGACCACTACTAAGAATTGTCACTGGCTTGAGGCACAGAGGAAACCTGAAGAGGCAGGCCATCAAGTCCTACGGCACAAATACCTCAGGCTACCTTAGCAGTGACCATCGTCTGATATGTGAATTTATGAAAAATCAGTCTCTTCAGGAGAAACTATCTGCTGTACTATATACCAAAGAGAAGCAGAAATCTTGGAAAAATGTTGAAATTGTGACCAAGTTCTTTCCAAACCCATTGGCTCTTCATCTCAGCCATTGTCTGCTTGTAGAAGTAGCACTAAATATTTGTACTGTGCCTGGAGAAACATAAGCTAGGGAGTTTGCTAAGCTGTGGGCTTCAGCTCCTTGCTTCATGGAGCATTTGGTTTTAGGATCTTGGCTGGCTGGCAGACTCTGAGACCTACAGAGCTGTGCAAGTCTGGGAGACTGAGCTTGTCTTCTCCTCACATGTGCTTAACTCCTGGTCTAAGCAAAGACAAGGTGACACTATCCTTCTGACTGTTGTGGGGTAGGTGGCTGACTCCATGCGTTTGCTGTAACCATCTCTCTTCACATAAAATCTTTCTCATAGCTAGACAATTATGTCATTCTTCCCCTCAAATAAACAGAGTTCCCAGCTCTGAAAATCAAAGGCAATCTCTTCTTATGTACCTCCTGGGCTAGATCTCAATGTCTTATCAGGCTGCATATTTGTGCCTTTTGTTATTTCTGCCTGATTTTTAAATTGATTTTTTGTTTCTATTCATCCTGGCCACCAGATCAATGTGTTAAATAAGAGAAAATATGAGGTCACCCAGCAGCAAGTCAGGCCTGTTAACAAGACACAAATACTTCTGAGCTCTGTGTTTTCTGACACCAAGACTCTTTTAAATTTTGGTGGTTGACCAGGCTATTGATTTCTTTTGATGTCTCTGAAGTTTTATGGACCAAAGCTCTGCTAATGTAGTTCAGTGTGGCTCTGTTGACTTCAGCTAAGCAACACAGGTTTCAGCCTACCAAAATCTGGTCCTGCATTTCTTTATCTCTTCTCTTCTGCCTTCTCCTTTGGATCTCAGAAAGGATAAAAGGGGTCAATATTTTCAAGCCTGCTGAAAGGCATTGGGACACGAGCCCACACCAATGCTAATGGGACCATGACAGCAAAATGTCTTATTTGTTATCCAGATTTCACCTGTAGTGTTTAGCAAGCAAAGTAGATTGATTCTGTCAATATAGTGGTAGGGACTGATCCAAAGACAGTTTTGCATTGGCTGTCAAGTTTCATGAGCTTCTTCCAGTCCAATGACTTCTGCAGGTCTTTTTGTAGCACCCACAGATCTGCCTAGTTTTTCATGTACTATCTCTTTAATATGAATCTGACATGCTGGGTGCTATAGACCTGACTCAGCAGCTATCAAACATTTTATTCTATTTACCTT
>NW_009716490.1:52674-58898 GCF_000703405.1 Apaloderma vittatum
TTAAAAAAATACATCAACTGATTGTAGCTCATGTTTCCACCTTTTACTTCACTCCCTGAGGTTAATACTCCTGTTATTGGAAGACTCTATTGCAGAGACTGCTTCTCTCCTGGTTTTATTTTTATATACAACTTTTCATCTCAGGGAACCTTTTAATCCTTACTCTGCAGGTGTTTAGTAACATTTTGACTAAGGCTTGAGTTCATGTGATGCTGGTATAGCCTCAGGCAGATGCTCTTCATGTGAGGAGAGTGAAGGAATTGAGAGTGGAGAGGTCACAGCTCATTGCAGGGATCAGGATTTGGGGTGGACGTTGTGTGTAATGGCATAGTCTGGAGGCTGGACAGAATCGTAGGCAGGTGAGACAAGTAAAACTAGAGCATAAAGCCATCAGGTTTCCAGAACTTCAGATGTGTAGCAAGCAAAATAACTTTCTTCCTTGCTGCTTCCATAGTCTTATCAGCTGAGGATCATCTCTGCTGGCTGAACAGACACTGTCAGAGTGTACCCAGAGAGTTCTGTAATGGCTTGTGCTTGTGGTTGCATCTGAGGTTATGGCCAAGACACTCTCTTGTTCCAGATGATACTACTGAATTCAGAATGAAGCAGCTTCTTTCCAAATTCTTAGTTTAAGCAAGCAAAGAAGGGAAATAAAATAATAGATTCAGCTACGACAAAGGCCCTCAGAGATACCTACTGGTAAAAAAAAAATCTATTCCTCGACAGGCTTAAGAGCATTCAGACCTCTGTCTATGTCTCCTCTGTACTGGATAATGCTGAGGTTAATGCTGCAGTGAGGGGGCCTTGGTCAGGTTTGCTAAAGACAGCTGATACCAAGCAAAATAGATAATATCACTCTTGAGCTCTGAAAGCAAACTCTGAGGAGCTGCCAAATGGCAGCAGTGGGGTCCTGCCAAACACAGGCATAAAATGTGCCCCCTGTGATTGGAGGTATGGGTGTGGTGTGGCTGGACATGCACCAGGGAAAGGGACAAAGGACCCTCTCTGTTTCCATTCCAGCAGCCTCAGGGCTGAGAAGTGGTTCCTTGTACCTGGTGCTGGTGGGGGTACACAAAATGCTGTGGTGACACAAGGCAACTACCTGGCTTTCTGAGGGAGTGCTCATCTTGTCAAGCTTGGCTCAGCTTTGAGCAGCAGGAAGAAATGGTGACACTGTTTCCCAGAAGTTTAGCTGGCAATAGCAGTGACTGCAAATGCTTAACAAAGTTCCTTTTGTCACATTTTGCTAAAAAAGCAGTGGTCAGGTCTCTTCTGCCTGTTGGGATATAAATATCGTAATTAGATCTTTGAAAAAGAGAGATGAAAAAATTTGGAAGCCTGGGAGATATTTTATTATTTCTTTTTTATTTTTAGTATTAAAAGTATAACTCAAGTAGTGCTGGCACCAGGATGCATAATCCACTTACCAGGGCAGAGAGGGCTCTTGAAGTGCACCACAAATGCATCGTTTGATAACTGTAATGAAAAAGACAGCAATCTATATCTGCAAATAGCATTAGGGCAGTCTTGGTTTGGGATCCAAAGGAAGCCAGTGCTGAATTTACGAGGCAGACATCTCAAACATTTGATATCAGTGCTTTCTTTCCTCCTCTATTTTTTTTATTTTTTATTTTTTAATAACTTGACCCTTTGTTTGGATCAGCTCTTAGCTCTATAATCAAAGTAACGCAGTCAAGAAAAGTCATAGAGTAAAGTGGGCCTGCCTTGCCTCATGGACTGAGTGGGACCAGCGAGCTCCTGCTCATTTTCCCTGCTCTGCAGGCACATATCGTGTGGACCCATGCCTGCAGTGTCTGCTGTGGAGCTGGAACTGGTAGAGCTGCAAGGCCACATGAGAGAGACCCCATCCAGATAAACACCAGATAGGATCTTCTCCAACAGTGCTGTCCTGTGTTACCTTCCTCCATCCCATCTCACGCTGACCATCATGTGGCTTCCAGAAGGAGCTTCCTAAAGTAGGAGTGAGCATGTTGCAGGAAATATGTGGGGTCTGGGAGGAATAGAGATGGATAAGACTACTTACACACAGCAGTCCTTTTGATCAGTATCCTGTCCCCAGCTGTGGCAGTAGGAAATGCTGCTTAGAGGATGAGAACACACAAGTTACTTCTCAATACTCTTTGGTTACCCATGTGCTCTGTGACCTCAGTATAGACTTTTATTATCTTCTGAGGAGTGTAAGTCACTCATTGCTTGGTAGTTCCATCAGCCATCTGACATCCTTGCCGTTTGCAACGGCAGGTTATGCACCTCAGGCAGCAGATCTCTCTCAGCCATCCAGTGATTGCCATCTGGTCACAGGAACTTGTTAGCATCTTACTAACCACAGAAGGAGCCTCTTCTCAGGCGTTCAGGCTCCTGACATTACTGCAGACTGGCAGACTGGCCCACACTCTGTCTCCTGGCACATGCCAAGTAGCCAGAATCATAGGCAACCCAATTCTCCGTGTGATTGTGCTCTCTATTTCTCTACTGATCCTTAGACACACCAAGTCGTAGTCAGATGGACCTTGTAGGCAATGCTAGCCTGAATAAGGTGCTTTTCCCTGGCTTAGAGCTGACATACGTGCTATGACCTCTATCTGTTTATGTACAAGCTCATAAGCTCTGTTACGAAGAGGGATAGACAGTCTTTTCTGTATGGGTTTCTCTCCTCCTGAAAGGCTTTCCAGATTCTTACCACCCACCTCTTCACAACATCACCTAACTCATTCACAATTCGAGGTTTTGAATTTTTTCCCTGGATCCTCAGCCTTACAAAACACGGGGGATTTCAGATAGTTCTACCACAAAAATCACAGCCTCCAGTCTCCAGTTTTGGCATCAAGAGGGCAATGTTCACCTCCCTAGGTGATAGTGGCTTGGAGGAACAATGGTTCACAGGCAATGCCCATCATGGTGCTGCAGAAGGGTCTGCCTCATGGCCCATGTAACCAGGGACCTCCTGATAATTCTTGATCTGACCCTGTGTAGCGGACTGATTCATGGATTTTGCCTTAAAAATTTCAAGTAATTTTTTGCAAACCCACAGCATGGTCAGAAAACTGATGGAATGTTGCAGAGGGGCAATGTAAATGCCTCAAACAGCCCTGGCAACAGATATGTAAAGAGATTAGGAAATCTTGCAGAGGCAGGATGGCCTTATCTCAAGCATACCTTCCAAAGAGATGGAGCATTCACACGTGTTTATGAGAATTACTGGAAACAAGAATTACTGGAAACAATGGAGGACCTCGATCCCCTATCTGACATTCTGCACGTCCGCAGGTAGAAAATTGTGTATAAATTGAGGCAAGGTAAAGCAAAGATCAGAAGAAAAAGAAGAAGAAGAAGCTTCAACGAAAAAGAAGAAAGAAGACAACGACGGATGCATCCTGAACTTTGCTTTGGCTGGACCAATGCGGGAACCTGGACCGGTGATATCTCTCTCTCTCTCCCCGCCCCCTCGCCTTTTCCTCACTAAGTAATGCAAGGTCTATCATACTGTTTAGTTAGTTTTGTGCCTAAATTTCTTTCTTGTGATGGTTAAGTGTAATATTTTCTGTCTTAATATTGTGTTTAGATGGCCTTTATTATTCCTTGTTATTAAGTTGTTGTAGTGCCTTGTTTATTTAGCCTTTTTTTCTGGAATTTTTGTTATATTGTCTGCCCTATCGTGCTTTTAAACTAGAATCAGTTGTGATGAGCCTGATCTATACGTTATGATAAATTAATAAATGTTTGTGTTTGGGCCTTGAGACTTGTCATTGGCTTATTACGAATCTGAAAGTTACTTGTCCCTCTCTCCTGAGTGGGACGTGACACCCTGCAAATGGAAGTCTAGCCTCACACTCTATGCAATGCTTTACATCTTGTAGCAGATTTCTCTGATTTCTTCAATCCTGTTCCTGCATCATGCTGCCTGGGATGTTTGTGATGGCAGTTGGAAGGATACATTGAGCTTTTTTACATTGTGTAAATGCCCACAGAACAGTTTCTGGCCTCTTCAGCTCCAGATCTCTTAACATCATGGACTGCTTTAACAGGACTGCTAGCAAACCTTAGGAGAACGGCTACAATATGAATGGGCTCAGTTAGTGGACCACAGCTTAGCTCAAACCGTCTCTTTTAACGAACACAGGCTGCTGTCAGGACACTGTAGGCTCTTGAAAAGTATCAGAATTGGGAGGAAGTAGTTGTTAAAAAATGACACCTAAATATTAAGATGGTCATTTGTGTTTACTTCTGTGAGTTCTTCCTTATACTCTCATGATAAGCTATTTTTTCCTTTTATTTTGCTAAATTGAAACCTCATTTTCCTGATAAGCAGGTGCAGAGCCTTTCCCATGAAGGAAGGCTGCCTGTGGTTCTAAGTGTTCTTGCAGAAAGCACAAACTTACCCAGCACTGGCTGTGAAGCTACACAGCTACAAGCTAGAAGCCGTCAGAGAGGAAGAGGAGAGCTGGAGCACCTAGCAGGCACAGCTATACAAGTGCAAATCAGCTAGAGCAAACAGCAGCATTTGCTTGCCCAGGAAGACAGTAAACAAGTCCTAAGGTGTTATGGATGAGAAAGAAGCAATCTACTCACTTATTGGCTATGCTAAAAATATGTATCCGTACACACTGGAAAAGGAGTGACTGGTCTCTCTGGTACCTGGTTTTCTCTGTACTGTCTTCCTCTTTTCTCCCTTTTATAAACTCATGTTTGTTAATCTGTGCTTTTAAAGGGGAAAAAATAGGTCCCTGAGCACCAGATAGTTTCTTTTTGAGTTTAAGTCTCACTTTTTTTTATTATAACCACTAATATTTAAAACCATCCGTTGCTGCTGCAGTGAAGTCCTGGTGCAAGGTTCCCATATGCTCTACACAAAACCCTTAGCTGAAGTAAAGCTACGTCTTGCTTTTAAAGGAAATGGAGAAATATTTTTCTCATCCTTAGGTGCTGAAAACAACTCAATGCATTTTTCAAAATAAAGTGCATGTGTTCTCTCTCTGCTGGAAGAAGGAAGGACTGTACCACTGGGAAAGTCATGTTTTCTCCAACTTGGTAACCTCAAAACTTGCACCTAAAAACAAATAAATAGAAGAAGACCTGATGTTCTCCCACCATCCTGTGACTTCAGGAACTGGAACACTGGCTCACATATTGAGGCAGTACTGAGCTAGATTACGAACTCCCCACCTACCAGCTGAGTAATGGCCTTTGGTAGGCAGACATTATCACTCCACATTTCAGCACTATTTGGAACAGGAAGGTGTGATCTCTTTCATGAAATCATGGGAAGGAATATTACTTCTGGCTAGCACATCAGATAGCCAGGTTTTACAGGACTTTTAGAATCATAGAATTGTCAGGGTTGGAAGGGACCTTAAAGATCATCTAGTTCCAACTCCCGTGCCACGGACAGGGACATCTCCCACCAGACCAGGCTGCTTAGACCCCCATCCAGCCTGGCCTTAAGAACTTCCAGTGATGAGGCTTCCACCACCTCTAGGGGCAACCTGTGCCAGTGTCTCACCACCCTCATGGGGAAGAACTTCTTCCTAACATCAATCTGAACCAATCCATCTCTAGCTTCAATCCATTCCCTCTAGTCCTATCACTACCCGACATCCTAAAAAGTCCCTCACCAGCTTTCTTGTAGGCCCCCTTGAGATACTGGGAGGCCACAGTAAGGTCTCCTCAAAGCCTTCTTTTCTGCAGACTGAACAGTCCCAACTCTCTCAGTCTGTCTTCATAGGAGAGGTGCTCCAGCCCTCTCTGATCATCCTTGTGGCCCTTCTCTGGACACGCTCCAGCACATCCAGATCTTTCTTGTGCTGTAGCCTCCAGAACTGGACGCAGTACTCCAGGTGAGGTCTCATGAGAGTGGAGTAGAGGGGGAGAATCTCCTCCCTCGACCTGCTGACCACGTACCTCTTGACACCATGCAGCCCTGGACACCGTTGGCTTTCTGGGCTGCAAGTTCGCACTGACGGCTCATGCTGAGCTTCTCGTCCACCAGTACTCCCAAGTCGTTTTCTTCAGGGCTGCTCTTCAGCTAATCACTGCCCAGCCTACATCGATGCCTGGGATTGCCCTGACCCAGATGGAGGACCTTGCTCTTGGCCTTGTTGAACTTCCTGAGGTTGGCATGGGCCCACCTCTCCAGCCTGTCGAGGTCCCTCTGGATGGCATCTCTACCTTCCAGGGTGTCAGCCCCCCCACACAGCTTCACGTAA
>NW_009716490.1:58985-85486 GCF_000703405.1 Apaloderma vittatum
TGTCGCGGTGCTTTCCTCTGGGACATGCACCATTTGCCAGCCCCTCTTTGGGTGCAGCCATTAAGTCGATTCTTTATCCACTGAATTGTCCATCCATATGTCATTGATGAAGCTGTTGAACAGCACTTGTCCCAGCACGGACCCCTGAGGGACACCACTTGTTACCCATCTCCGTCTGGACACTGAGCCATTGACCACTACCCTCTTGGTTTGACCAACCAACCAGCTCATAGAATCACGGAATCCTGGAATCATTAAGGTTAAGTCGATTCTTTATCCACTGAATTGTCCATCCATATGTCATTGATGAAGCTGTTGAACAGCACTTGTCCCAGCACGGACCCCTGAGGGACACCACTTGTTACCCATCTCCGTCTGGACACTGAGCCATTGACCACTACCCTCTTGGTTTGACCAACCAACCAGCTCATAGAATCACGGAATCCTGGAATCATTAAGGTTGGAAAAGACCTCTAAGATCATCTAGTCCAAGTGTCCACCCAACACTACCACAACTCCTAAACCATGTCACGAAGTGCCACATCTACACGTTTTTTGAGCATTTCCAGGGATTGAACACTGCTGAGGGACATCATGGCGGTCCATCCTCACCCATGGTGCTTGCCCCAGCAGCGCTGTGGCCCCAACACACACGTCTGGGGGCCTATAGTTCTCCGGATCATCCTTCTTCCACTTTTTGGAAATGGAGATTATGTTTCCCCTTTTCCAGTCATTGGGGACTTCACCGGACTGCCATGACTTTTGGAATATAATAGAGAGGGGTTTAGCAACCTCATCCACCAGCTCTCTCAGTACCCGTGGGTGTATCCCACCAGGTCCCATGGACTTGTACACTTTCAGGTTCATCAGTTGGTCATGAACCTGATCTTCACTTACAATGGTCAAATCTTTCACCCAACCCCTGCCATTATCTTCTGTGACGCCAGGAGTGCGCCTGGAGCCCTTGCCAGTGAAGAAAGAGGAAAAGATGTCGTTGAGAACCTTGGCCTTCTCCACATCACTCATCACCTGTTCACCTCTTACGTTTCTGAGGAGACCCAGACCTTCCCTAGTCTTTTTCTTGCCATTCATATACCTGTAGAAACTTTTGCTGTTTCCCTTGATCTCCCTGGCTAGATTTAATTCTAACTAGCTTTTTTAACCAGGTTGCTCGTTGTTTGGGCATCTTCCTTATATGCCCCCACTATAGCTGTTCTATCTTCCATTCCTTGTGAAGTTTCTTTTTGTGTGACAGAGTGTCCAGGATCTCCTTGCTCATCTAGGTAGGTCTCCTAGCATTCTTTCCTGCTTTTCTCTTTGTTGGAATAGTTTGCTCCTGGACATGGAGAAGGTGATCCTTGAATACTGACCAGCTGCCCTGGGCCCCCCTTCCCTCTAGGCCTTTGTCCCACAGCACTTTGGCCAGCAGATCCCTGAAGCAATCAAAGTCTTCGTGACTGAAGTCCAGGGTTGTAAGCTTGGAATACACCCTGCTATTATATATTGCTACTGTCCTCATCACGCCGCTGCTACGCCTTCCCTGGAAATCAACCAGCGTTCAAGGACACAAGATTTTGATGACTTGGAGCATGCCTTTAGTTTTACCATTTATTGGACTTGCTTCACACAAAACATCTTCATTGCTGGCAGGGGAGATAGTGTGAAGGGCTCCACCATCATCTCAGACTGCTTCACTTGCTGTCGTAAGGGCAGCAGGGCTACCAGTGGGCATTAGCTGCATTTATTGCTCAGATCTCTCAACAGCTTGAGGGAAAGACATGTCTGCCCCTCTGGCAGATCTCAGATAGAGGGAACACCATTCTTACCTTCTCTTTGCCAGCAGGTAGAAAATAAATTGACTACTTACCATTTTTTAATTTAGGTACATGAAAACGTGAATAATTTTTCTTTGTAAAACTAAATGTCTCCAAAACTGCTTGAAATCAAATTAGGTAAGTCTAGTTTAAAAAGCTAGAGCTGCCATTTGAAGTGAAAAGGAAATCCTGAAACAGTGGAAATCCTTACCAAAGCTCTGGGGAAAAGAGTATTTTGAAAAGGTGAAGCTTGGGAGAGCAGTCACTTCCAAAGGTGCAGAGAGAATATTTTCCTCTTTCTGGGGAAGTTTTTGGCTGTTCAGACCTGAGAAGTGGAAGGTAAAAGGAAGGGCAGGAAAGTTTAATTTTCCTCTTCTAATCTATGAATATAAAAAAGATGTAAAATGAGATTTATTACTTTTAAAATCTTGAAGGTTATTTTGACTAGGAGCTAAATTCAAATCACTGGCTAAGGATCATATTACTTCTGTTTAATAAACCGCTTAGTTTTAAGTGTTGGACATGTTTTGATAAACTTTCTCTTTTGCGATATGCATATAGTACTTCTGTGTAATTACAAAGGAAAAAAGAAATTAGATACCTCTCTCCACACATACAAACCCCTAGCTGAAGTGCTGTTCGTGGGCTAACTGAATCCCAGTTCTCTTCCAGAAGCTGTTTAAATGAGATCACAAGAAAGATCCATTAACTAGGAAAAGCAAATAGGTCTTCGTCAGCCTCGAACATCACGAAGAAAGTAAATATTATTAATCTGAATAAACATGTTAAACCTTACAAGTGAGTGAAGAATAGCGGTAGGTCCTGAGTGTATCCTCAGCTCAGACAAAAGATACATTGAGAATCAGACTTTCTCTGAGTAGAAAAAAAGACTGAAGGCCCACACATAGCAAAATGTAAGCAATAATTTAAATTGAAGCTCTCTGCTTTTTGATTTAAATCGTGATTAAACACAATGCTTTAAATCATCATGATAAATTAATATCCCCTCTTGTCAGGACACCCTTATTAAACTGACACATCTAAATTCTCAGTCAGAAAGGCTCAGCTTTTAGTCAACAGAAGTCTCCTAGAGGGGAAAAAAAAATCCTGTTTCCTCATTCCCTTTTTTTCATCTAATTCAATTTTCTTCTATCGATTCTGGTTATATCACAGATACCTGGCTTCTTTGTCGTAAGGAATGTCATCTGCAGTTAACATCATGGTAAGCTGAACAAAGATTGCCCGGAGCATGTGGTAAAGATGTATATTAGGAAAATGCAGAGGAAGGTCATAATTTGACTATTTTTTTAAGATCTGTGTCCACGTGAAGTCTCTCTTCCACTTAGTCTTGCCAAAGGCAACCATAAGACCTGTGGCTGAAGGTTCCCCTTGCAGCCTCCTTTCTCCCTGTGTTACTCAGCAGGTCGCTAGTGTGGCAGGAGGTGGCAACGGCATCTCGACTCATGTCGTCACTGCTTTGCACACCCAGATTTTGTCTGAACAGATGCACCAACAGTTCCTTGCGTGTGAAGGGGCAAGGAGATTTGTTTTCTTCAGCATCCACTTCAAGAGTCAAGCTTGTATTGACCCACTTTGCTTGATTTGGAGCACCACGATGCCTGGGCACAGGAAGCCATCCTACAGCACAAAGAGTCCACCTGGGGACACAGGTCCAGCTGCGCAGCAGCAACAAAGCCTGATTTTCCTTGGAAGGGGAGACAGCTGCAGAGGCACTCCCATGCCCACATGCTGTCAAGGTTTCTAGGTGGGTTGCCAAATCCACCTCTGACCCTGATTTATTCTAATACAATGCTCTTCTGAGAAGGTTCTCCTTAATACCATTAAGCATGTTTCAGTCATCTTTGGTAATTATTTTGAACTATTTTTATATACGACTATCAGCAATCAAATGGGGAGACAAACTCTGTAAGCTTCTCCTAAAACACCTTTTCTTTTAGTAACCTCTAATGTCCATTTGTTAGCTATATTTTGTCGTGCAGCTTCTGGTGTTTTTTTACTGAGGATCCAGTACACAGGCCTTTCACTGCTTTTAAGTGACAAACAGGAAAACCCAGATGAGGAAACCTTGGTACATAGCAGGCATCTTTGTCATTCACATGTAGTGTCAACATACTGGGGAGGCAGAAGGGCGATTGTCAGGGAGAACTGTGCAGATGACGGTGACAAACAGGCAATCCCAGCACCCGATGACTGAATGCAGAGTAGGAAGGCAAAACTCAGGGTTTTGTCAACAACCAAGACACCATGCAGAAATGAGTCTGTCCCTCTCTGCAGAGATCAGGGAAGACCTCGCAGGTTTAACTGCACAATCCTATCTTTTGCTCTAGGAGGTACTTCAACTGCAAATTAAACTACAGAAAAGTAGAACAAGGATCATTCATATCTCAGTTTGTGCCTGGGTGGGATGCCAATACAAATACCTTAACATTAATAATGACCTGTGGATTCATTTTATAAAGAGGGAAAAAAAGGTCATATAACAACGAATGCTTTCAAAACAGAACTTACCCTTTTTCTTCATTTGTGTAAGTAAATAAACCTTAGCATTAATATACTCATTCATATTCTTTTACTAATGTGAAACTACTGATGCAGTATTATTAAACTGATCAATAAACTGCAGATAACTGCAGCTTGGGAGTAAGCCTAGATGTTTGTAAATACAGCCTCTCAAAATCGGGGGTGTTAGTACTGTTTTGTGGATTTGACTTTTACCTTTTCCTCCTCTTGTGGTTTCCTGCTGTCTACGACATTGTCATTTTGTAGTTAGCTTACTGTGCAGGCATCCCGAAGAATCTGCAGTAGACTGAAAGTGGATATTACCATTAGCTGCTATTTCTTGGACCACAGTGGTTTTTATGATGATAAGAGGTGGGTCACGTTCATAGGATCTCAAGTCCCACCAATGCTATTCAACTCAGTCCCCTGTTGAGTCAGATAGTGCAGAGCAGATGTATATCACAGACAGGACAGCAGGCTGCCTATTTCACATATCCTTCACATACCTGCAAAAGCTTCCTGGCACGGCCTGAAAGACATACAGGCTGGTTACACAGTCACAAGCCATTGCCCTGGATCCAAGAGAATCATAGAACCATAGAACTGTCAGGGTTGGAAGAGACCTTAAAGATCATCTAGTTCCAACTCCCCTGCCATGGAGAGAGACATCTCCCACCAGACCAGGTTGCCCGGAGCCCCATCCAGCCTGGCCTTAAAAACTTCCAGGGATGAGGCTTCCACCACCTCTAGGGGCAACCTGTTCCAGTGTCTCACCACCTTCATGGGGAAGAAATTCTTCCTAACATCCAATCTGAACTGATCCATCTCCAGCTTCAATCCATTCCCTCTAGTCCTATCACTACCCAACATCCTAAAAAGTCCTTCACCAGCTTTCTTGTACAAGAAGGCCACAATGAGGTCTCCTCGGAGCCTTCTTCTCTCCAGACTGAAGAGCCCCAACTCTCTCAGTCTGTCTTCATAGGAGAGGTGCTCCAGCCCTCTGATCATCCTCGTGGCCCTTCTCTGGACACGCTCCAGCACGTCCAGATCTTTCTTGTGCTGTGGGCTCCAGAACTGGACGCAGTACTCCAGGTGGGGTCTCACAAGAGTGCAGTAGGGGGGGAGAATCGCCTCCCTCGACCTGCTGGCCACACATCTCCTGATGCAGCCCAGGACAAAATTTGCTTTCTGGGCTGCAAGTGCACAGGAGCTTCATGTGATCCTAAAAGCTCCTTGTACAGAGCAAAGCAGAACATCAGCATCTCCCCACAGATCAGTCCTGAGGAGAAAATCGTCTTTGGAAACCAGTTTAAAGCTTGGTGTTAAGTCTGATTATGTTGCAAGGATGCACCAGAGGCATCTACAGCAATGTTAACACTCATGCTGTGGAAGTACTGTTTTGGCTATGGTCAGCTCCAGGAGCAGTGCTGGGGAATGGTAACATTTTTCGCACCCTTCTTCTATAATAATATTAAAATAACAGACAGTTTGTTGTGAATTTGTTAATAAACCACAAAATGGCTCATGTGCTAACAATTCAAAGTTTTTTGAATCTGATACAATGGCAGTTTTCTCCTTTGCTGTACAAAGACAATCTTGAAGAGAGAGCAGTCAGCAAATTAAAAGCCACTCACTCACACCCACATTTGCCTGGGCTGCTTGCCAGCGGTGTACCCCTGAAATTCGGCCCCTTCAGTCCAGAAGTCTGAACACTTAATTTGCTTCTTATCTTCGTAAGTATTCGAGCACATCATTCCCATGACTACACGTCATGGGAAACCAAACAGAGCTTTGAGTACCTCCTTCAAAGCATACTCGAGAATACTTGTGTTTCATGCAAGGAAGTATGAAGGATTCCCTGGGCTGACAGGGCAGGAACCACAAGCGGCCACATAATTAGCCATTTCTCTTATGAAGGACCATGTGTTTTGATTTTCCTGCCCAAGTACCCAGCTGAGCTAACACCCAAACGAGGGCTAGTTCCTCTCTCTTTACAGGTCAAAGAGATGCAGAGCTCAGACTCGCTTCAGGGGAGGTTCACTCTTCTCGAGAGGGATGCGGGATACCAAAGGGACGGACACCACGAGGGAAGACTGTCGCGGGTGGGTAGAGGCGGCACGGCAGTGATGCCCTGCCTTGCAGTGGCACCTGGTGGCCCTGAGGGAGATGACACCCGCTTCGTGGACACTCCTGCTCCCTGCCCCTCCCCGCACAAGCAAGACTGGTGGGCTCACCGGAGGTTTTTTGCCGGAATGTTTTTTGCTGGTGGAGGAGCAAGTGTGGCAGCGGGTGTTAAATATTGATGTCAGTTCCGAGGATGCGGTTGGCTGAGGCATCATGGATGTGAATTCAGCCTAATTGACACAGGATGTATTGACCAAGAAATGCATCCACAGGGCTGAGTCAGGCCTGTCGTCTCTCAAGGTTACGTTGCCCCATCTGTTTAATGAGTGTCTGGGACAACTTCACAGCCAGTCCCACTGCAGTTTGGGTCACTGGGATGCTGATGCACAGAACAGTGTTTTAGGTACCGTCTCCTGGCAGACCAGCAGACAGAACCCCTAACTCCCAAAATTAAGCTAACTCCTCCCTGGACACATTTCATGCACTACAGCTTCCACCCAGCTCATGGCAGGGCAGATCTCAGGGCTTCCTCCAAGGACAGTGGGTCTGTTACACATGAGGGGACACTTCTGACCCAACCCTGCAGCAGGGAGGGAAGCCAGCTGCAGGTGTGTGGCCGTGGTCCATCACATCACAAACAGCTGTAGCGTGGTGTCTGAACCTCTACAGCACTCAGTGGATGGGGTGCCAATGAGCAAGTCAAAGCTTTCACCAAGCAGTGTTCCCACCTGGGCAAGAAGTAAGCCAAATGGGCTGTAATATTGAGACATGTTTCAGATTTAGGATCCCGTAAGTGACGGTTCCTTCACATTTGGTTCTCTGTCACAAGGTTACTGGGCAAATTTCCCTGTGCAGTTGGATGTAGCTTTAATTATTTTTTGATTAGCAATCCTGTCACAGATGGCACAATCTAGATCACAGCTGCACAAGCGAGTTTGGTGTTTACATGACCAAAGAAACAGCATTACACATAGACGCAGGAGCAGTGCATATGCAGCCTCCTGCCCAGTGAGGGATGGTACAGCAGCAATTTCTACCACATATGGTGAGTTTTGATAGTCCTTCCTGCAGCAGTGAGACTCGACTGATCTTTTTTCTTTAAAAAAAAAAAAAAGGATTCATAAATATCCAATAGTAACAGCAGATTGTGTAGACTTTACCTTCCATCAGCTCTGAGCTGGGTAGGCCCCAGAAAGGCAAGTTCTTGTTCAAGGCTACTTGTATGTCTTTGTTTCCTTCACACACTAAACAGAGGTTCCGTTAGTGTATTTAGCAGCATTTTCTACTTTGATAACTATTACTGGCCTCCTAGTGCAGGATGTAAGACGTCTGTTTTATAATGAGCCAACCACAGGTTGTCTGGCAAAGTTCTGTCTGGTAGGCTGTGCAAGCATGTAACAGGGTAACCCCGACTGCAGTTAAACTGTGCCGTAGTGACAACTCCTTGCCTTCAGTTGCATGTGTTCAGCTGTGTGGAAACCTCAGATTTAGGCTCCTACAGTACGGTGATGATATCTCTCATAACAGGACTTGGCAGATCAGACCATATCACAGGGGTGGCAGGCATGGCCAAGGCTGACTCCTGAGGATTACCACCTACTGATTCACCTGAGCAGCACCATGCCCCTAGAAGACAGATTTGTGTCAGAATGTCTAACCTAACTTACCCTACTTTAAGAATAGCTCAAAGTTGTCTTCCAGAGATGTTCAGGTATGTTATCAGCAAGCTTAGCCCAAGCTTCACACCCGTTGGCCGCTGTCTTCTCTGCCCCTACCAAGCCAACTCCAAAAAGCAACACCAATTTCCTTCAAAAGCACTGCCGACAGTCACAGCAGTGAGGCTATCACTGGGGAGCATCTTTGCCCAGAGGAGCCAGCACACAAAGCTGCTCTGCTTGGAGGAACCCTCCCCTTTTAGGGCAGGCTGACCCTTTCAGAATAAGAACAAGTCTTAATGCTGCATGCCACGGGGCATCTTAAAAACAGCTCTGCACTGACAACTAGTGTCTCAAAGGACTAGCTCCTCGGCCGATAAAGGCTATCACTCACCAACACGACCTGAAATCCTCTTTCCAGTAAGTGACCACCCCATCCCACCAGAACAATCACCTGTTGGACAGGCTGGCCTTCTGCAGGAGTTTGAAGAGTAGCAGAGAGAGGGATCCATGAGTGAGAGGGTGCCACAGCAAGTGGACAGAGCTTTCCATTCCTTTGGAGCTGCCCTGCCTTTCCCAGGTGATATTTCAAGGCTTTTCTGTTTTTAAAGACTGGAAACACATGAACAAGAAACACAACAGAACACTGAGAGGAATGCTTCCTGAGTGACAACAGTTCCAGCAAAGCTGTTTTGCACACCTGTTCCCCATGCCTCAACAGGCCACAGGTCTGGGGCCAGCTTCTCTGTGGCAAAGGCCCATCTGAAACTGGAGCAACGCTTTTTAAACACACCAAAATTATGGTGCCTCTGACACACCACCCTCCAAGTGACCCACATGCTGCAGTGACAGTCAGGATGTTGTCCCTGTGGCCGCTTCCTGCTGCCTAGATTCTTGGTCACATTTTGGCTGTGGGCTCTGACTCTAGTCATTAGTCCAGAGAGTCCAATTCCAACCTCTCAGACTGAAGAAGAATGCTTTTTCTTTATTTATAAAATCAAGTCTTTTTAGGCAATGTAGGAGCCTTTTCTGATCAGAGTCTGAAACTACTTCCGTTGTGACAGTGTATTTTTGTGTACTGCTCACACCCCTGAAATGGATCTTCTTGGGTTTCTGTGGTTTTTGCACAAAATACATGGTATGGAAAGAAAGGGCATGTTTTTGCTGACTCTGTGAAAATGGCAAACAACTAAATGCATCAGTCAGGAACAGTGAGTAATAGCTTTAAATGCAAACGACTGTTAGGGGCACATTTTAGTGCATTAATAATTTACACTCCATGGAAAGTTTAATTTATGCAAAGTGAGAGTTTTGTGGCATAGTTACAAAAGGCATGCATGATCCTGGGGATAACAGATGTACAGCAAGCCTGGGAAGACATACCTTGACTGCCAGGTTTCTTGGTTTCATCACAGGTTTTGCTGTACAGTTTGTGCACTGTCTTTCTCAGTGTGCCAAGGGCTGGGACAAACGTGCAGTACAAGAATGTTTCCTCTTCCATATAAAGAAGAGAAGGTATTCTGCAGCCTATCCATGCTAAAGAAATATTGAACTGCAAAGTGTGCACACTAAAACATTCAGAAATGTTGCCAGCAAAGAGGAAAAAAAATACAAGTCTTATGACTCTGGAAAGTTTGCTGGATACTTACCAGTGCGCTGTCACTTCCATCCCCAGATTGCAGCTGCTGCACTTCAAGCTGCCTCAAATGCTGATCTGCCCTGAGGACTTCAGCAACCGGTGTTCCACCAGAGGTCCAAGGACACCCCACCATCCAGAATGCACATGCTGGTGGGACTGAATGAGCTAGTGTCTCTGCAGGCAACACACAACATTAAAAGGGAGTTGACGAAGCTGCCAAGCAGTCCTGGACCCTGCAGCAAAGCCCATCAAATAGCGATGGCTTTGCTTAGGCTTCCCCAAACTTGCTGTGTGCAGCATGCTTCAGTCCTCTGAGTCTATTGTCCCACTTTGCCCTCCCAGCCTGGGGAGCCATGGAACAGAGTCCTGCATCCCCAGGGGACCCAGACCCCATGAGGACTTCTTTCTTTCTGAATCCATCAAAAAGCACATGTAGCCTCTTGCCATTTAATGTGGGTTTTTTGTGTATAGAAGACTAAGAGATGCTAGGTGTTTCCCCTGCGTCTGGGCAGAAGGATACATCCTCTGGCTAAGTCTCTTTTGATGGTGCTTCTTCCAGACTCCCACTTCGCTCTGGGTTCAGGATAGACAGCAAATAAAAGGAAGCAGGAGGAGAAGGTAACTGCTGGGTGGGTGGATGGGAGGTGTGTGTGTGTGTGTGTGTGTGTGTGTGTGATTTTAGGATGACACTGGGAAGGAAAAATGGATTGGATTTCATGGGCTTAGGTTATGTCCCAGCTTCCCATAGTATTTCAGGGCAAAACACCTATTTATAAAAAGACCACTTACACAAATGTTCTGCATTCTGCTTTAATTTGCAACCTTAGAAATCTTTAAGTAAGTTTTTCCCTGCAGAATATATGTACATATATTAAATAATATTGCTTTCAAGATATCTGATTGATCAGATGCAAAACAGCTGTCTCTACACCCTATCTCCTTTCAAGGCCAGAGAGTTAAGAGATCAGCAAATGGCTGTAGGATTTTAATAATTCATGCATTAACCCTCAGTTTAGGAGACATACTAAAAACAAGGCCTGCACATGAGGGTTCAATAACTGCGGTTCAAAAACGCTTAGAGGGGGAATATCAGCCAACAGGACACAGCAGCATATGTCCATCCCACCCCACACTACCTGGCCTTCCATCTTTCCTGCTGCTGGAGAAAGTGCTCCTGTGAAGGGTAATTCTAATGAGCTCTCTCTTTCCATTAATTACACAGAGAGAGCCTGGCTTTAACCTCAGTCTGTTTTTTGAACTGTCTCTACAGTGCCATTCAGTGTGTGGCTCTACTCTGTCAGCTATATGAAACCTCTCCACCATTCACCTCGTGCACACATTGTACTAACACACTTTTCCACAGAAGCACACAGCCACCCTCATTGTATGTCACATTAGGCTAATGCCACACTGCTGACAAAATAGAGCATCACATGCTGGGCAAATGTGTGTTACCAGTGACAAGATCTTTGGCTCTCTTTAATGCCTGCCACAAGCAAGCGCGTGGCTTTGTTTCTCTGTAAAATGCTAAATGAGGAAGGAAAGCTAAGATTTGACCTCTGAAGCCCACAATGCACAGTTGTGCACCCACAGCACAGGATTGAGGATTGTCTTGCATTGAAATAAACAGTCGAAGTCTTCCTTATATTTCTTTTCTTTAATCACTTTCATGGTCATTGTCTTGCTGTTCGTTTTCTGCGGTGAATACTCTGTTGTTTCTCTAATGTATGCCTAGCAGAGCAATCTCACATGATCTGCTCCCACCTGTGTTAACACTCCCACCCTGCCAGCCCCTCCTAAGGGAAATGAAAGAAGAAAAGTGTGTTGGCTCATGTCAATATTGAGAAGATTTCTGAAGAGCAAACAAATACGTAAAAATGAACCAGTCTAGGAAAAATGGGTTGAGTGGCCAGAGTTAAGAGGAGGAAAGAAATTTTGAAATCTGTGCACACTTAGGATCAAAGTGATTTTGCAGGAGAGGCCCCATCACCGTAGTGCTGTGAGAAGGCAAGGAGGAGACAGACCATGGTTGGCAAAGGAAAGGCCTGACTGCACAGCACTCTGACAGGGCACAGGGGATGTGGCTATTGAGGGCCAGTAGGTAGCAATCAGGGGATGGACCATCACCTGGGATGGTGTGGGGGCATCTGCTGTAGACCAGATCACCAAGAGGTGAAGCAACTCTTAGATAGAGTTGCCATCTCATGATAGCAGGACCAGGTACTCCCAGGGGACTTTTCCCACCAGCAATAGCTTCTGGAAGAGCCCCTGGCAGATGCACAAAAAAGTTCACTGGGAGTGGAGCCAGCTGACCAGCATCCCCACCCGGATGGAGGAGATGCTGCACCACAGGCAGGGTGTACAGGGCAGACATGGTGATGGAGGGCAGGGTCAGCCACAGCCCAGGGATCTCCCTGCAGGTCCACAGGAGTGAAACAGGTCAGGATTAAGACAGAAACCCAGAATGTTAGTCAGAGCCAGCACTGTGGCCAGACACAGGCATGGCACAACACAGCATGGACAGGGACTCAGAACTCTCAAAAGCAGCTCTAGTATGAGAGGGGAGCAGCAGGTGAGACTTTTGCCAGCTCCTTCTCAAGCTCACCTTAGGTGCTTCCCTGCAGCCTGATCCCAGGTATCACTGCACCAACTCAAACCTGGCCTCTAATACAGGCAGTCAGACCCTAAGGAAGATAGGGAGGAGGCTCACAGTGAAAGTGAAGTGGAAAAATGTGAGCAAATATTTGCAGTGAAAAAACAACCCATTTGTGTTATGTTTCCCTGCCCCACCCAATGCCAGAGAAGACGGGAGGTACCAGGGCACAGGCACATTGAGCAGGTGGAAGGAACTTAAGAGGCTGGAAGTAGAGCGGGAGTGTAGGAGGAAGGGTAAAAGCAATCCCTGCTCCCACTTGCCCTTGCTCCAGTCCTGATTTTCCTCAGGGAGAGGGAGGAGGAGGAGTGCATTCAAAGGCTGACGTCCAGGGTCACCTCCTTCCCCATGCTCTCCCAGACCCACTGGGACTCCTGCAGATTCCCAGAGACACCTCCAAGCTGAACACAAGCATCTTCTGAAGGGACAGTCTGGTCTGGAGGTTTTGTATTTCAGATGCAAATGCCTCTGTGAGTTCAGAGGCAACCACTATGTATGACTTCTGGAGGAACTGATGGCTATGAGTTCAGGGGGACAAATGCAAGCCCAGTAGGAACTGTCTTTGTGTCTTACAGGACAGCTTGTTACCATCATGCAAGAGGTTGGGAAGCATGCCCTCAGCTCTTGCCAGAAATACAGAGTTTTTCTCAACTGTTTTGCTATTGCCTTTCTAATGCAAAAAGAAACTGTAAAAAGAAAAGGCTGTACCATCCGGGATATACATAAGCCTGCCAAACAAATTGGATTCCTCTGTTAGGTAGTATTACAAAGCTGTACATGGCAGGATGGCTAGCAAATGAGGTAAAAAACAAACAAACAAACGAGAGACTGGTGAGACTGGTCAGCTGCTCTTGCTTATTCCTTCTCAGAGCAGTGGGAGGAGAGACTAACTTAACATTCACGATGGCCAGTCTTTCTTACACTTGATTAACCTGCAAAAATCCTTGCCATAATTCTCCCAGGGCTATGTTCACCAAGACTTTCTTCCACGCAGCACAGTTTTTCCTGTGTCCTAGAGGCTCTTGAGGGTGATTAAAGACCTAGAGACCAAATTTAAGTTGCTCTGAAGCAGCCTGTGGGAGTCAAGAGCTTAATGCTTACCCTCTAGAAGGGGTCACAGCACAGCTTCAGCTCTGGGGCCTCATCTTTCTACTGTGTATAGCAGTGGATGAAAGTATCTCTTTTGAAACACCTGCTGCTGACCACTTGAAACTTCAGAATAAACCTGTTACTTCAGTCTTCCTTTCTTATAAAGTAAGGTAAGTATGCCACATATATTTGGATAACATCTCTCTACCAGATTGTTCAGGAAGATCAGGATCTGACAGATTTCACCACGGAAACAACAAAAATCTTCAGTGTGCAGCTCCTGAGGTATTTAGATAAAATGGTTCGACATTTTTGGCAAAGGATACAGCAGAACATCACCCCAAAAAAGGTTAGTCCTCGGTGCTGCAGATATTCTATGCCATCCTGAGAAGAGGAACAGAGATTCATAGCAACAGGTCAGGATTCAGCAGTTCTCTTTATGAATGTTGCAAGGTTTATGTCCAGGTCTTGGTCCTGATTTAGGAAAGCCTCCAAGCCTGGTGTTAACGCCACTTTCCCAAAGGGCTTCGTTTGTGGAGCTTGGTTATCATTTGCACTACAGATCACCAGGGAAACAGTTTAAGACATGTCCAACAGACGCTGTGTGCCACACTGGCAAAACACCAGTGGTGAGGAATTTCAACAGGACTTCTTTGATTAATCAGAACTAAGTATGTACTCATAGAAACAATGGCTGATGCCGTATGTTTTGTGGCCACTAAAATGCTCTTTCTCTTGCTAGATTTGAAAGCAATAAAAAGCACACCAGAAAACACTCCAGAACTGTGATTCTATGGGATGGGATGGGATGGGATGGGATGGGATGGGATGGGATGGGATCATTCCATTTGGTGAAGAAATTTCTGGTGAGGGAACTTTTCCAAGGTAAGTGAATTTTGCAGCTGAATTTCTTGATGTCAGTTGCTATTCACCCCCTCCCCCATGGCCTATCCCTTCATAAACAAACAGATGCTTTACAGCAACCTTAAAATAGCCTGCTACAAGGAAAAAAATCACGGAAATTATCAGACAGGTGAAAATCTGCCTTTCTAGCAACTCCATATTAGTGTATGAATGACTGTCCCTCATCTGGATGGCTCCAGCCACATAATGCCATTTTGCAGACCCTGTGGAAGTTGACTCCTCCAGAGACAGAGACTGGAAGAACTTTGGATGAAAACTGCAAGTCTACATACCAAGCAAAGGTGTTTCCTTCGGCAAGTGATGACCAAGATCACCAAGGTTTTTCTTTGCCAAATTAAGTAATTTGGAGTTTCCTGTGCTAAAACAGGAAGGCTGCTTGCCTACCTCTCCTTGGGCCTATTGAAGACTTCTCAGGACCAATGGCCTCTCAGTTTTATCCCTGCCCTTTCAACCACATAATTCCATGTTTATACATCATACAAATAGTTCACCATCAGAAAGGCAAGAGGGTAAGTCAGATTGAAGCCATCCCTGTTTCTGGGGAGTGGAGATATTCATGTGCTACGCTTATTTTTAGCAGAAGATGGTGGGTAAATCTGAGCCAGCACGTTTTTCATTCAATCTGTCCCTGGACACTAACAGATGGCGTTTTCTCGTGCCAAGTGCTAATGTATTTTACATTGGCACACACTGTCAAGATATAAAGCCTGCCAAGTCCCTGCTAAATCTGCTGATGCCAGGAAAATTGGTAATATAAAGCTAGCCAGGGACACAGTCCCAAGTTGTTTCTCTACCTCCAGAGCAGCACAGAAGTTGTACTAGTGCAATAATGTCAGCTGATCTCCAGATTGTGGCTATCAACACAGCAAGGGAGGGTCCTGGGCTGGGGAAAAAGGGGTCCTGAGGCCATGAATACAGGTATGTATCTAAAGATGGAGGGAGATCCATCTGCTTCATGGGAATTAGCTATGTGCTTAAAACTGGTCTTTGAGAATCTTGACAACTTGTGCCTGAATGCTCAAACACCTGAATGAATGATAAGAAAAATAAAATTAATTCAAATTTTAAAATAAAAAAAAAGAATATAAAAATACCTTCATTGTATATATGTATGCACATATGTATGGATTTATATATATAACCTAGCATGACCATTCTATTGTTTAGCACTCCTTAGCAGCCCTTGAGCACTGAACATACTAGATACAGTCTTTCTATTTCCTGTGGCTATCAATCCTAGGTATGACAAGGTCACCTACAAAAGAAAATCCCACAGACTCCTCTGAGGAGCTCACTCTGTTCCACAGGCTGTGTTTATTCTTTGAATACAAGCATCCAAAATTCTTGAGCTGTAAAATTCCTGTTCCTTTCCACCAGGTGCCTCAGTGCCCAGGCTTCTTTCTTGGATTGCTCAAAGCTTGGTATCCACATCTCTTGGAGGGAAATCCAGCCAGGTTGTGAAGATGAGAACCAGAATGCCTCTGGTTTGGGGCAGCTCAGATGGTTAACCTGAGCCTTCCACCTCTGGGGCAGCCATCCCTGGCAACAGAGAGAAATAAAAGGGGTTATTCAGGGACCCCGAAAGACAGAGAAAACGCTATGCCCTTAGTAAAGTATCAAAGCGTGTCAGTGGCATTTTGCTTCCCACTACAGGCTATAGCCATGTCCTTGTGGATGTCAGAGGGGAAGCTCTCCCCAGAATGTCTGGGACAAGGCCAGTCAGGCTGACAAAAGCCTGAGTCTCAGATCAGGTCTAGCTGCAAATGAGCAGATGTGACAGAAGGTGATAGAAAGCCAAGTCAGTAAGTCAGGCTACTTTCTGCAGGCTGATCAAAACATCCTCCCTGAACAATTCAGTCCTTCTACGGAAATGACTACCAGCTCAACAGCTAATGTGTATGGGCTCGCTCAAGCACTGTGAGGAACACATGCTCTGGCTATGCACTCACTCCTTTCCCCAATTTTTTGACATGAGCATGCACAATCCAATGGCACTGCAATAGCAGAGGTTGTAGGCTAGCCAAAAATATGGTAACCAAACTTCCTGGGACAAATCTGAGACTAGGGCCATTTTAAAGCCTCTCTGAGACACAATGACTAAGTCGCATGTACCTTTTCTTTTCTTCTGATGTTTTCCCACACTCTGTTACACACCATGCACTCAAAGGCATCAATGTAATTGTCCTGGGTGACATCTTGCACTCCCCACCTGCGCTCCTTCATTGCTGTAAGCAACCTTGGGTTGGAAATTTCCCCTTTTATTTTCCATTGTAGGTAGGACTCATACTCTTGGTCGTTTGTATCTAGTGTTTTGATATAGTGAGCCAGCTCCCGAGGGTGTGAAAAACTGGATACAAGGACTGCGCTCTTGTTACTAGGAAGCCAGTCCACAATGCTGGGAGACCCAAAGTACACTGGTACCACTCCTAACTTCAGTGGCCGCCAGAGTTTTTCTGTGATGTAATCTTCACAGACAGCATTTTCAAAAGCAAGAATGAATTTGTACTGTGCCAGTATTTTATAGAAGTCCTCATCATCCATGGCAGTTGGATTTCCAAGATGCTGAGGAAGGTCTCTGTTATGCAGACATTCCCCGTAAGAGTCTACTTCAATGTGGCACATCAGCTCACGCACATAGGTGTCCCGATCAGAAGGAGGGTTGCAGTCAGACTGCACATACACAAGTGGTGCAAGCTTCTTCCTCAGACTGTTCTTCAGCTGCAGTGGGATCATGTACCTCGACGACTTCAGGATCTCTATATCCTCAAGGTACTGGGTGGTCAGCGGTAGGTGAGAATGGCGACTAAAGGTTGCGGTGTGGTTGAATAAGGTGATGGTTGGTTCATGGAAGAGCTTGTAGTTGTTTTTTGGTGACTCTTCGTGGAAAAGGGCCCAGTCATGATAGTCTTTACGAGGGAGGGGTAGGCTGTCTATACTGAAGTCAGTACCTAGACATAAGCAAACAGTGTTTAGTCCGCTCCTATCTACCATGCACCTTTAACTACAATAACACAGAAGTCTAGTTTTAATTTAATATCAGCCTTACCACCATTGTGCTTATGACATTACAAGGCAGTATTGCAAGGACAGCAATTCATGCAAAGACAGAGGAGTGTTATGACAGATAAAATCAAATTTGGCAGCAGAATAATCTAGAGAATAGGGATAAGTAGTTAATACCGGAATGGTTTCCCTTCAGGTCATACTACTTTAAAGACCTCTCATTTCAAAGTCTCACTAGGAATTTTAGATTTTAATACACTGAAATGAGACTACTAAAATGCTTAATAATCCCGTCATTCTGTAAGTAGGGGAACAGATGGCATTGTCTCTATCTATGATGTGAGGAAAATGGTTACTGCAGGGTTCAATTTGGTGCAAGCAGTAAAGCAACAAAAAGGATGCTAAAATACTTGTTGTTGTTGTTGTCAGCACTGCGCTCAAACCACTGAGCTAACCGGCCCCCCTACTAAATAGGGTTAAGGAGAAAAAGTACAAGAATGAGTTCAAGTCTTGGAAAGACATTGTACTAGAGACTCTGGAAGACAATCTATTCAGTTTATCAAACAGAGAATTAAGAGATGATGTATCACAGCTGCCTACCAGATACGTAAAGAAGTCACTTCTTGCAGAAGATGTCTCATCAAGCTAATGCCAACAGTAGACAAAGGAGAACCATGTCTAAACTCTAAAAGCAGTCCACTGAAGCTGCTTGTGCCTCCGTGCAAGGACAAGAAGCCTCCAGAACAACTTAGGAAAGCTGTGGTGGAAGCTTTAGGACAAATCTAGAAGCCTTTTCTCAAAGGCTGGTCTGTGCAAACCTGAATTCAAAATACCAGCTCATGAATTGCACCCTTGCTCTCCCTTCAGCACTACTGTACTACACTCATACATAATCTGCTTTACTGCAGATTAACTACAAAGCTGATAAATCTCTATCAAGACACTTCCTCATTGTCTTATAACTGCACCATTTTTTACTTAAGTACAAGCACTGAATATACAAAATTTTTAAGAGGTGTTATCAAGCAAGGGAGGCTCATAAACTGAAACAAACAGTGAACAGCTAGTTTAGAAAACATCACAAATCCCCTCTCTTTGGACAAGTTATTCTACCATCCTAGTCACTCTCATAACTTTTCACCTTTGATGTCAAACCACTGATGGAAAAAATGAGGGATCTAGCAAATTCTAACACAGAATTTTGATCTAAAAACTAATATATAAAGAAGGAAAAAAAATATCCAGTGGTCTTTGTGACTGCTGAAGCCACTGAAGGGGTGGTCCTAAGCCCTTGACACCAAAAGGATGAAGGGCTGTGACACCTGCTAAGCAATGCTATTTGCTGCTTCTGGTATTAACATGTTATAGCGATACAAGAACATGAGGAAAACTGAAACTGAATCAAATTCTCACAGGGAAGTTTATAAGGCCTATCACTTTTTTCTAAGTGATGCCCAGAGGAGAAGCAGCAGTGCATACAGACAATAATGAGATGCTGTGGATTGAAACCACAGCACTTCAGCTCTGTCACTCAGATGGGTCCTCCCTCTTAAAGGTTGTATTACAGGGAAGAGGGAAGGAAAATGCCAGAAAGAATAAGAAAATGAAAGGGATGAGAGAGACAAAAATCCAACATGTAAAACTTACTAAACAAGGAGAGAATCTGGCATACAGAAAAAGAAAAATGCATTACAGCTCATGAGAACGATTGATTCTAATGTAATAATCATTCTCAGTCCAGAAAGCTTTTAAGGATTTAAGGGAAGATAACACCAGCATGTTCCCTGCCCTCTGAGATGAAGAAAGTAAAGGAGCTTATGAGGGGCTAAAGACAGCACAACAAGACTACAATTACAAGTGATTACAACTTCCAAACTATTAATTAGGAAATCTTAGATATGTGGTGAAGCACAGAAGGGAAAGACAGATGCTGTCACAAGAAGTTCTGCATATTAGCAGACATCTTTCATTCAGGATTCATAGTCCAAGGGACTCAACACTCCAGTGTAGAAAAGCTGGACATCCTCCTCCCTTGGGAACACCACCTCTGAGGTTCTAACAGCATGGTACCAGATCCAGCTCATGCTGACTTGATTGAACTGGTAGCTCACGCTACACAAAAAACTCCGCGAAGTATGTGGCATTGAAAAGGTGGAGCTGGGAATTCCTCGCAAAAGTAGAGACAAAATTCAGCAAGTGGATGCCGCACCCATCTCATTTCCAAACAGAAGATGGTGGCATTTGACAAAGTCAGCACCTACAGCTAGAGATTTCCCAGGCCAGGACAGTAAGTCAGGACAAGCTGCAGAAAAAAAACCAAAAGAAAGTGGACCTAGCAAAGCAGTTATGCTGTAAAACATCCGTATCCCGTATTTCTGTACCGTACTTTTCCTAAGCTTTGGCCCATTCTTCTCTTGACTAGCTCACTGGCCAAATATGAGTGGAAAATCAATGCAGTTTCTTCGAAAGGTGAACCTGTGTCCTGATCCAACCTTAGCATGGAAATGCATTTGCTCAAGTTTTCACTCAGCAGGCTGTTCAGAGGGAAATTCTGGAACATCAAAATTTGCCTTTTTGCAGTGTCTGTGTCTGCAAAACTCCTCTGGATTGATACATTTGGATTTTTTTCATCTCCATGAAAAAAACCCTGTCTCTACAGGTTTTAGTATTGTGAGTTTATTGTGGTTTAAAAATAAGTAACATTTTTCCATATTTTGACACCTGCTCATAAACAATTCATAGATGGTATCACTAGAAAAAGAAAACAAAAACTACAAGGAGAGTATTTTGACCAGTATTAATAGTCCTTTAAAAATAAGTAAGTAAATCATGTCCACAAGCCTGCTAAAAATTAACAGTAATAGTCCTTCTAATGCTGAAACAAACAGAATTACTATGTGATACAGAAACCACCAGACTTTACAGCTTTCATGTCACATAAACACAGGTCTCCTTGTCTTTAATTAAGTCAGCTTCTCATTTCTTTACTGTTATTTCTTTGCTTAACCACTATATTATCAACTGGCAAAGCTGACCTACTTGGAGTTCTGAGAGGATCAGTGATGAGAAGTTTTTGGTTCACTTAAGAACCAGGCTAAAGGCCTTTCTGTCCTGTATTTACAGTTCACTGTTACCCTCGCTGAGTGAATGAGATTCAAGACTGGTTTTTGTTTTGTTTTCAAAGGACCTGAACCTACCAGTCACAGAAAAGCACCTGGCTTTATTTTTACACCTAAAATTCACTTTTCCTCTGCAAAGGAACTGTGTAGAGGAAAAGCAAGTATACAAAATAAGGCCTGCTTTTAAAAGACATGTCTTTTCTGTTTTGTAGACTCACTTTACAGTAGATGTCGTGGGATGTTTCTGAGTTGGCAGAGCCAGGGCAGCTCAGAAGGCTGCAGTAGCTGCTGCTCCCTGTGCAGAATCAATACTTTCCATTCACAGTGCTGGCAATCTCTTGGCACATGAGGCAGAGGAGTAGCACAGTTACCAGCGAGGGCATTATTTTAATACAAAAGACTCGCACAAGTGCAACAAAGGCCTTGCAGAGCCTTTGCTAGGGGTGACAAGCCAGAAGACTGGAAAAAGCTGGCTTGATCTCACACTGTGTTTTCATTACTTGGCAACTATAGAAAATTATCTTTTCTCCCATAAACAGCGACCACATGTGATTGGAAAGCAGCATAAGACAAGGCAACAGTAATCTCACAGACACGTAAGGTCATTTCTCAGAGTACTTTTACAGAGAATGTCTGAATCTTTACTGGTGGTATTCATCACCAGGCAAAGTTTTGCACAGTGAGCTGCATAAGTTTCCTGCTCTCAGTAATTGCCACCTAGAATATTTAATCTCTAAAGGAAAATAAGTGAGCAGGAGGCAAAGTTACTCCTTTAAAGAGAAATAGATCCTTACCATAGAACAGAAATGCTCTTGTCATCTGATTGTGCTGGTAGGTTTTGTTGATTGTGAAGAAGCAAGCATCCTCTCTGCACTGACCCAGTCTCCCTCTCTCTCCAGTCAGGGGAGACCACCAGAGCAGGATGGGATAGTGATCTACATCAGACTCTGTCTTGAAACCGCTCTGAAGTTCCTGCTTCTTAAACTGAAAAGCATGTCTCTCCACAGGCTTTAATGGACCACTGTGTAAACCGGAAATCACTGCCACCTTATTCTCTGAATTGCCCAGTTCAGTTACAACCTTAGGGAAAAATTAACATACATATCACAGCACATCATTGTCATTAACCAGGACATCTGCTTCACAAATTAAAGCATCAAACATTAGGTGATCCTGCTCTGGCAGGGGGATTGGACTAGATTATCTTTCAAGGTCCTTTCCAACTCCTAACGTTCTGTGATTCTGTGATTAAACAAATCTGCATGTGAAGTTTCTGTAAATCAAAGAGGATGCATTTCACTGGCCTCAGCCACTATCCAAGTGATCTTATGTCAAAACAGCAAAAGCTTTAACCTGAATTTCTAAAGAGGAGGTAGGAAGTACATTTCTGTACTGAGATATGGCCACATCATGTAGGATTTAACAACGCAACTTCTGCTTTCTCCCTTGCACAAAACAGATAATGGCCCTTCAGTAGCCAGGTTTCTTCTGGAAATCAGCTGTAAAAAAAAACAAAACACATGAAGTTTTCATGTGTCATGTCTCCATGTGGCCATCTATACCCACCCCTTTTAATTTTTAAACCACTCACTGAATAAACCAGATGCAGACAGGTCTTTAAGAAAGTGGAACTACAACTTCATGTCTAGGTAGAGGAGAAAAATCCCACCTGTGTGCAAAGAAGTGAAAGGTGTACTAGTATGAAGCACCATTTACACAACTGACACCCTACAAAGAACCTTAGACTCTCCAGCCATAGGAGAAGCTCCTAACCCTGCTCACAATCAGCCATGGGACAGAAGCCTCCAGAAAATCTGAGGTTTTCCGGTGCCCATGAACCCACCATTCTTTTCTACAGGTAGTACCTGCCATAAGAGTGCCCTGGGGCAGAGAAGTCTGTTGAGCAAAGTGACAGAAATGGTGCCAGCAGGTATTGACACAGGACACTGCTCTTAGCTTTAGTGGGGTAAAGACTTTCCTGCTAGCGTGCAAACAGTTTTTTGTGCGTGCACATTCACAGGCAGTGCATAAGGTCACCCCAGGAACAGCTGCAAGAATGGTGGGGGAAGTCAAACCCACCAGACAGCTTTGGCCACAGCACTTTCACTTGCCGGATGGCTCTGAAGCAGGATATTGGAAAGCGGGAGAGTATAGTTCACATTAAGTTGCTTAAAACATTTCTCTTCTCTGATAGCTTTACTGGACACATTCATTTTGTTGTTTGATGTGTCATTTGCTCTCACTGTGTAGCAAAGGGCTAAATAGACTCTGTGCTACACGGGATATTGGGACAGCACATACAGGAGGCTGTGCAAAGTGCAGCTGTAGAGAAAAACACAGAAAACACACATTGGCAAGTGGACAAGATGCTATCTGTGAAAAAGATTCATATGTCTAATAGTCTGACAAGATATAACTGCAGCAATATAATTGAAATAAGTCTATAACTACCTTATATCCAGGTTTCTTCAGGAATATGCTCCTTCTTTGCTTTCAATTTTTCCCCTGGCAGAATTTACGGAGCCTCTATATTTAGATAGAATTTCTAGTACCTCTCTCTGAACTCCTGGGCGTTGACACACCCCAACTGCATTGACAGCTCATGTGCCACAGCACACAGGTCACAAAGCGTCACTGTCCAGTGAAAACTCCCACATCAAAATCCCAGCTAGTCAGAGGGAAGCTCTGACTGGCTCCGGACCTGCTCAGATGTGAAGGTGCAGTGGAGTCACAAACCCTTGCCAGCATTGCTGCTGTGCTAGGACATCCATAGCACCTTTGGACAAAACTCGTTCAGGGGAACTGAACTGAAAGTAACCATTGAGTGTCAGTGACCGTGCTCAAGAAATGGCTCCAGTTTGGAACAAGTAGCTGGACTGGAAGAGCTTCAGAGGTCTTGCTGCTGAATCCACTGTGAGTTACCTGAGGCACTGCTCTGAACCACAGCTTCAGTTCAGAGCAAAGCCCAAGCAAAAAGACATCTCTGGGGCAGATACTAGCCCTCTCATGACTGAAGTCTCCTACAGTCCTATAACTGACAACCAAGGCTGATTCAATTTGTCTAAAAGTTGTTCTCTTCTAATGCAAATTTAGGGTAATCTGCACCAGCCACAAACTAATAGGTCTCTGCAATGATTTTTCACTCAAACATTTTTTCACTGACCAGCTACTGGCCTTTCCAATGCTAAGAATGGCCTTTGAGTCAGGACTGACAAACAGATTTCCATCATCACTTACTGATGCGCTCCCTGGTCTTCTGCCACATTAGTATGAAATGGATCCAGCTTTGCCTCCCTCCCTAATGAGTTCAAACACATGAACAGAGGAGGCAATGCTGGTTGGAGGCAACACAGCATGGCATGGCATGGTACACCATCCCTAAGAAACTGCTCAAGGAGCCGAGGAGCTATGCAAGAAAGGTGTTCTCTGCATACTGTCATTTCTGGAGTCAGCTATTACCACCAATGCTGCTGACAGAGCTTCTTTAAAGACTCCTCCTTACGGGCAGACTTGTATGGAAAACATCTGTTGCCTTCAACACGCTCTCTCATCTGCCAGAATTTTGCCATACTTTGGGAGCGATCTCATGCATATCCCGCCCCTTGCCCCTGTACCTGGAGTGTCACAATAAGGAAAAAGGCAGTTGCAAGGCAGAAACAAGATGCCCAGAGTTTCTTCCTCCTCATCTTAATCGTGCTGCACTGTCACGCCTGCCAGAGCAGTTAGAGCTAGGAAGGCCAGCTTGTCTAAAGTCTTCAGTCTTTGCTGCAGGGCTTTCCCACTCCATCCTTACTCCTCTTCATGGTGACAGCTGCTGAAAAAGAGTACAGCATCTTAATCATGCTGCACTGTCAGGCCTGCCAGAGCAGTTAGAGCTAGGCATCAGGAAGGCCAGCTTGTCTAAAGTCTTCAGTTTTTGCTGCAGGGCTTTCCCACTCCATCCTTACTCCTCTTCATGGTGACAGCTGCTGAAAAAGAGTACAGCATCAAAACAGACCACTCCACAAGCTCAGTGTTTTGCGTGATGCCTACCTGTAGCTTTCTGTAGGTGCCACAGCCACATTTTGAGAAAGCAGATACAAAGCAGCCTGCACAAACCTCTCATGCCTGCACAGAAACTCCCATGCACAGCCCCAAGCATCTACTCTCCTTACGGTCATCCTGGACTTTGGCATCCCCTCTAAACAAGGTCAAACATCCTCTTATCCTTGCAGTCAGTGCAGAGAGAAATTTTGATGGGCCTGGCTCAGTCCTGTGTGGGAATGGCAGCTGTTTTCCAGAGTTCCAGACAGCGAACTGTGTTGTTTATCAGCAGATTCTCAAACAGGTGAGTGATTAAAGAATTCCCTTCCCAGAGCAAGCCCTGAAAATGCCCCTGCAGGAGGCACACAACTACCTGGCCTTGGGACTTACTACACAGCAGTCTTATGGGACTTCTGCTCATCAGCGTCTCTAGCCCAAGGCACAGAGAAAGTATCCATACAGCACACCCAGAAGCTCTCTTCACACCTAATATTTTAAAATCATCCCCTGTAATCTACATTTCTGCTTATCTGCCTCTCCTCAAATAACTATTCCCCTTTCCTGGTGCTTTTTAGCTTTCACAGAGCCCTGCTGTTTCGCTGCATGCTAGATGTTACTGTGCAAAAGTCCCAACTCCTGACAATAGGAGTAGGCGTAAATTCCAGCTTTGTCTTTAAAAAAAAAAAAAGGATGGGAGAAGGGTAAGACTTTATCTCCTAAAATAGAGAGTAAAATTTGTAAACATAAGTATTCTGAAAGTTTAGAAGGCAGAAAAACACAGGAAAAACGTTTAATAAATGGCTATCTTAAAACTGATCTCTTTCAAAGATGTGGCCCCTGTTATTTAGGCTTGTTTTCTATGAAAAGAAGATGTATATGATTGTATTGTCTCCATGTGCACGTAGCTGCCAGTTTTCTGCCCATCCTAATCCCATTCACAAAGTTTCAAACACCTGACAAAGAGAGATGCTTCCCAAAACTACTGCCTGCCACAGTACCACGTTGATGATACTGATAGCTACAGAAAAAAAAAAAAAAATCCTGTTTCTGCATCCACCACAGTATGAGTTCATCCCTTCCCATCAACCATCAGAAAAGCCTCTTTAGTAAAACCTCCTATGAAGCCATGCTGTGTGAGTTCTGCTCTGCGTGGGATAGCTGCTTTTGAAGGTTTTATGTGGGTATGAAAGTGCACAGCTGCCAGCTGAGCACTTCTTAAATCAAGTGGGATCTTTTATAAAGTTTTTGCATCTTCTGTGTCTCCTGCTTTATAGCCAAAACGA
This sequence comes from Apaloderma vittatum, assembly GCF_000703405.1. Classification (NCBI taxonomy): domain Eukaryota; kingdom Metazoa; phylum Chordata; class Aves; order Trogoniformes; family Trogonidae; genus Apaloderma; species Apaloderma vittatum. Next base: position 84,832 of record NW_009716490.1, read on the forward strand.
GACATCAGGAGGGCAAGGGGTTGGATTCTGCCCACAACTGTGTTGGTGAAAATCTATTCAAGGCACACTCCGGAGCAGAACAGAATCTTCAGCACCACGCCTTCAGCACCACACCCTGTGCATGGAAAAACGTAAGACTTTGATGACCCACTGAATGTCCCCTTACCCCTTCCTCCACTAAAAGAGTAGTAATCCTTCCATTTTCAGGTGTTCCAGAGGGTGAACTGCCCATAGCAAGGATGTGCTGTATCAACTGCCCCAGGGCATTGCACCGGGACATGGCCTCATTCTCGCGTTCGTTTGCAGAGCCCAGCACTCAATACTTTTAGCTGGCGGTGCAGTGCATGCTCGGAGTGGGCCAACACAAAACTGTCCTGTTCCAGCTCCACTGGCAAAGATGATCTTGCAGCACTTTCCCACCCGGGTCAGGCCGAGCGGAGGCCCCGAGGTCTTGAGTGAAGAAGATTAAATCACCGCTCCAGGCTGTCCTGCGGGAGCAGCAGCTCCCTGCAAACCCTTCCAAACTTTCTACCAGCTCTGCTTGCCGTCTCTCCTTCCAGACTTCCCGGAATGCATCTCCTCGCCGCATTTCTCCCGGCTCAGCATCCCATTCGCGGTTGTTCCTGCCCCCTCTCCCCCCAACCCTCTCCCCCCT